>NC_042285.1:792849-1027849 GCF_901000725.2 Takifugu rubripes
GGTCGAACCAGCTGTGTGTCCTGAAGACAGCAGGTCCGGAGCGTGGTCCCGTCTCTCAGGAGGACGATCACCCGCCTGGTTCTACTGAGGACAGGCTGAGCAGAACCACCCTCTCTGGGCTGCGGATGAGCATTTCTCACATATTTTCCTGGTGGAGTCAATCAGCACGCGTATGAGACGGATCTGCTCTCTTGTCCTCTTGTCCACCACCCTGCACGTGTCATCTGGCTCCTGTTCATAACAGCACGTATTTGCTGGTCAAGTTTGGCTCCTTTCTTTCCTTTATTTTATTTTTTTGTAACATCCTCTGAACTTATTGAATGCAACACCTTGGCACATAAATAGATGTGACCTGATTGGAGGCGTGTTAGCCCTCGTGTCACCCCTGTGCCCCCACCCCCTCTGCTGTGTTTGGAGAGGACAAATTTACCACCTTTAACATCTAATAACTAAACCTGTAAATGCTCATTTCCACATAAACACTGAGCCTCTGCAGAAACGTCCATTTCGTTGCAGCGTCTCAGGACATGAAGACACAGGCTTCTTTAGAGGCATCGCTGGACGCTTCTGCTCTGTTGGCAGAAGCGTAACGTCCTATTCTGAGGGAGACTAGTTGTAATTTACCATTATTATTATAGTGAGAAACTACCGAGGACCTAGCAGAACACCTGTGGCTGCAGATCTGGTGTTGATGTCGCCTGTTTGACCAAAGCTCTGCTGAAATAACTCACACGAGTCTCGTCTTTCAAACCTGGGTTTTTATTTCTGATAATACTGAATATTTGTCCTTTGCCAGGACTTACACGAAGCATCAAACACATGCACGGTGCTCTTATTCACACAAACGGCCCCCTCACCCACCAAAGAGGCTCCCATGGCCCCCACTCTCGCCCTTCTCCAGTCCCCACTGAGCTCAGTCCAAACACACATAAAAATCATGACAGGTCGAAGAGTAACACTAAAAAACACGGCAAGGTGATGCAAAATGAAAGCGTCTAGTTTTAAGCCAGGCCTCCGACGCCCATCTGTCCTGTAAACCTCTGACACCTGTGGAACTGTCAATAATACTGGGAGGGCCAGAAAGGTCAAAGCAAGGTTAAACAGGTCGTGGAAACACACTGGCAACTCATGAGGCTGCTGCTGGCCACACCCAGACAAATTCACATAAAAAAATAACACCCCAGAAGCTCCGTCGTTCCCTTTTACAATCAGCAAAAACGTCTCCTGAACTCGCCGCCACTTTTGTTCCGTCACCGCAAAATCTGAGCTCTTAAAAAGTGTCTGACACGCCTCACCTAAAGCCCCCGGGCCTGGGGGGCCTGGGGGGGCTGGGGCAGCTGGGGGCAGCTTGACACATCCTCACTAAGTGCAAGGCTAGTTCTACTGCAGTCAATAATGAGCATCAATCAACAACAAGGTATATGCAGCGGTACTGTACAGCTACACCCCCCGCAGGGAGGGGGGGGGGGGCGGCGAGACGAGGACGGGGGACAAATTTAGGACATTTTGGATGCGTTTTACGCTCGGGAGCAGGTTCCGAATTGGAGCGTTTGAGGTTTTACGCAGCATAGACTGGTCCAGCGAGGCTCCATGCTGGGGTGAGCCGTGACCCGATGACCTTCAGCACCACGTCTCCACGCTCTCTAAAGGGGAAGTTCAGCACGACTCGAGCAGGAACTGACCATCCGGACACGGAGACGCGCTGAGGAAACAAAGGCAACTTGGAATTTTGACTGAAAAGAGGTAATAAAGGGAGAAATCTGGGCCGTGGAAGAGCAGCCCGGCTCCTCTGGTGGTGCCCTCCTGACGCCAGCCTCAGGAGGGGGGGGGCGTCATCACTCGACCAGTCTATGTGTCACCCTGCTAGCTTTGATCTTCACAGACGCTGCGTCTGACAGCAGAAGCTGGGCTCGGTGTTGCCGGCCCGTTTCTAAGGCCCCATCTTACACTGGGGTGGTGCCGAGGTCCGACTGGGAGCAAATCCACCGCTCACATCTGCACAGCCAATCTGTGGGTTCGGACGCCTACGAGGTCTCTTCCAGATGCTTTTGACTTTTTTGAGCAGGGGTTAATTTAGCAAATGGACCCCCCCCCCCCCTCTCCCCCCCCGATAAACATTGCAAAGCGGAAACCTGCAGCAGATGTGAGAATTCAGCGTCACCAGGACCCCGGGTGTAAGAGAGGGCCCTAAAAATGGAGGTTAAGGGCTGTTTTCTCACCAGAATTTAAGTCACAATAAGGTTGCCTTTTGAATTATTCATTAATTAATATCACCCAAAAAATGTCAAATCTTAACGGACTCCTGCTGTGCAGCAGGAAGCCGGGGCGCCGTGTGATTAGGGTTCCTCGCCGTCCAAGAACTCCTTCTTAGGCGAGGAGACGCCGCGGTACCAGGAGCAGGAGTTGTCCGCCCTCTTGATGCAGGCGTAATGGTTGGCCTGGCGACCGTGCACCAGCTTCTCAATCATCAGGTCTGTCCACAGACACTCTTCTGGGGCGGAGATCTCGCAGGGCAAAGACGGGCAGCGCACGATCTGGAGGAACACACACAGGTCTCCTTTAAGAGAGCGGTTCCTCTTTTGTTGTGACAGCTGTTGTTGTGGCTCTCAGATGTTCTATTATGTCTGCTGCAAACTGCAGGAGGTGAAACCTTGGGGTAAACACAGCACCCCCCCCCCCCACACACACACACACACACACACACCAGCGTTCCCACCTTGCACTCACAGCCCATCTGGTAGCGCTGACTAAGCCCCTTTTTCTGGGTGTTGCTCAGGGAGTCCCAGGGCATAATGTAGTCACACAGGGTCACGTGCATGCGCCCGCTGGCCTCCTCCTTGCCTGTAAAAGAAGAGGACGGGATAAAGTCTTCAGCCTGAAGGAGAAACTCAGACATAACAAGGTGACGCGTGTCTCTAAAACACAAAAACACAGATTTCCTGATGCATCCAGGCAGAGGTCACATTCATTTCTCCAGTTTTCTGGATTTCCCGCCGGCTAAACTCCCTCTGAACCGGGGCAAAGCCATTGAAAAAGATGCCCCAGGTGGCAGAAAGCTGACGGCCTTTCCCCCCTCTTGGCGCCGACATGTCGAGAGAAAGAGGGAGGAAAGGCAGACTTCAGCACTTCCTGCTCTGTGTAAGCAGGGTGCACGTTGGCGGGTGCATCCGTCTGTGATGTGACACCAGAGTCGGGGTGACGCCATCGCCGCTTTCATCACAGCCAGGCTTTAAATGGGGAAGCACCGTTACTTCGGAATCGTTTCAAGCATCCGTGTGGTTCGGGCGCACACATGCTGAAACTGGGTTTCCCATCACAGCTTAACAGTTCCTCACGTTTATTCCTACAATTTTAGGGCACTTCGGGGTCGTAGATCTATTTTGTCTGTCAGAGCAGCAGTGAAGAGAGTGATTTATGTCACATTTGACCTTTAAATCCCTTAACTCAAGTCGGTTTTTCACAATAATGGACCGGCAGCGTGTCTCAACCTTCCCCAGATACAACCTCAGGAATGGCGTAACGGGTGTGTTTGTCAGGTTGTGTCGACAGGTTCTGTGTGTGTTGAGGTCAAAGTGTCCCAACGGCCTTCGCAACAGAGTCAGTCAGAGCTACGCAGCAGGAACATGGCAGGGGAACAAGGAACAAGGGCTTCTCACGGCTCATTACGGGTTCTAGTTCTGAAGAACCTCGTCCGATCTGTACCTGAAATCAGGTACTCCTTCTTGCCACTGGCGTCCAGGGTGACGCCACAGACGGCGGACACGGGAGCGGTTAGGACAGCCTCGATGTCCTGTTTAGGACCCTTGAACATCTGGAGCAAAGACAGGCCAGAAAAGTCTAAATCAGCTAGTTGAACTAGAACAGTGGCGTGTTTTTGTGGTCAGAGCTCACCTTGATCTGCTTGACATCATATTGGATCCGTTTGATGGGGTTCCCGTAGATATCGTTCCCAGAATTGACCTCCTTCTCTCCGACCACTTTTGCTCGGATCACTGCAAACCAGGCAGAGGTTAAGGTTAAGGTTTATGGTTAAGGTTTGAACACGTAATCCATGCTGCGATGGTGAGGAGACGATTAAAAGGTGATTAAAATGGAAACATTGAGCTAAAAAAAGTCAACAAATGACTCACTTCCTGTCAGAATAGCTTCTGAACAACTGACACATGCGTTCCTGTTTCAGACACGAGCAAACGCTGCGGCACAACCCCAGCGAGCATCTAATCAAACCAGCGGCCCGGCCCGGTTCTTCTGGACCGCGGGCTTGGACCCACGGCCGCCAGAACAGCCTGCAGAGACTCACCGGATGTGAGGCGCCGCAGCGCCGCCATCGATTCCCTCTGCCAGTAATTAACCAGTCAAAAGTCGGCAGCTGATTTGCTTTTTGATTCATTAATTGTGTCTTCATTGGTGCAAATATACGACAGCAACACACACACACACACACACACACACACACACACACACACACACACACACACACACACACACACACACACACACACACCAGGACTAACGAGCAGAGAACAGGCAGCAGGTCGCAGGCCTCAGACAAGGTCACCTGACTGTTAGAGGTCAAATGTCCCCATGATGGTGGAGCTTCCACCAACAGACACACACTCTTCTACTCTCATCCGTCCCCACCACATCGTCCCCCCCCCCCCCCCCCCCGTTGACTCCACCTCGTGACCACGACCCTCCTGATGTGGTCTGCTCAGCTCAGACACATGTGGGCACAGGCCGAGGGTCACCTGGGGGAGCACGCCGGGGTCAGGGATCACGCGGGTCCCACAGCACAGCCCCGATGCTGGCGGAAACACTGGGACGTCTGCTTGTTTACACTCCCAATGTGTGTGTGTTCACGTGCGCTCGGCAGGGTGACTCGGGCCTTCCACACCACGCACCACAGTGTGACTGGGAGGGTCTGTTTGGGAAGTTCCCCCTTTGTGGGCAGCAGATTTATACCAGGTGACACAGAGTCTGGAGCGTCTACACGTGCACGAACGACGAGCCTCCGTTTGACAAAGGAGACGTTGTTCTTGTCGTCCACGTCCATCATGAACAGTCAGACAAGCGTCTCTATTCTTATTTGCTGAACTCAGATCCAGCCAGAGCGGTGACGTGCACAGTTCTTGCTGTTTGTGGTCTGCGTGGCCTTCAGCCCGCCTCATCCTTCCTCAGCGGTCAACAGCTATATTAACTCATCACCCTTTAAAAACACCAGCACGCCGACGCAAACACGCCTCTGCTGCGACACAATTAGTCAAAGAGCTTCAGTTCCTGAGTCACACCTGAGAGATGACAGACGAGCACGCTGTGGTGCCAGTGGAACAGCTGTCCAGATGCTGCCCGGTGTGTGAGGGACCACCAGGCATGGCCACACCACAGCTGTGTGTATCCCTGCATTACACCGGAGCAAAACTTGGGAAAACCCCAGCAGCATTCCTGTAATTCCTCCCAGCACCACCACTCCCAGAAGAAACGGGGCAGGAATGGAAATAAGAAAGGAGAGGAAAACTGGGGGTGCGACGGTTTGCGTGGCTGAGGACACTGGGACACTTCGTCCACCTCTTGTCCTCCTCCGTCCTCCGTCCTCCTGCTGTCCTGTGCCACGTTGCCCACTGCTGAGGGTGAAGCCTGGTAAACAAACACAGCAGAACCCGGAGCTGATGCTCAGGGGCCACTCCTCTCTCCCTCCCGTGCGTCACACCGACAGGGCTCCAACACCCTGAGCTACATCAGCGCTTCATCATGGCTCGACTAATAGTGACAATAGGTGTGTGTCGGCCACCCCAGCAGTCGGCCCATGGCCTTGAGGAGCAGCCGCACCACCAACCAGGGGGCAGGGGCCGAGGGAGAGCTGCAGACTCCCGCCAGATGTGCAGCTGCAGCTGCAGCGCGGCTAAACATCATCATCAACAACAACAACAACAACAACGACGACGACGGCGGCGGTGCTGCTGTACTCACCTACATCGGCGTTGCAGAACGCCTGTTGCGGGTGTACCGGAGCGCAGCTGCACGCCTCCGTCAGCTCCTCTGTCCGCCACAGGACCAGCAGCACAAGCGTGCAAAAGATGCCGTGGACGGAAAACGGCATTTTCACAACCCCCGACGTGACTCTTCCCGTTTGATCGTTAGTGGCGCAGATGCGGTGTCGTCGGGCTCCAGCGGGCGACCGCAACGTCGCTCTCGGCTTCTCCGCGTCTCTACGGCAGCAGGCGGCTTCCACGCGTGATCGTCAGCCCTGTCTGTCCGAATATCGACAGCTGTCTGTCTTTCTGGAATGTTTTCGTTACGGAGATCAAGGCGGTTTTATAAGACTGACGGCGCGGCTCCTCCCCCTCCGGTAGCGGCGGGGCCGACAGGGGGCGCTGTGGCCCCGTCTGGAACACCGCCGGAAGTCCCATTAGCACGTTATTAGCGGACTTTAGCCCTTTTAAAGTCTTTTCCGCGTATCATTTTAGTACAAATTATTTTTGCTCTGAATTTACTCAGCCACCAAAAGTAAGTTGTACTCGATTATGTACAAAATATGTAAAAAAAAAAATAACCCGCCGTAATAACCAAGACGAACTCGGTACTTCAGGCCCGAGAAGTCCAAACTCACGTTAATTAGAATCTAGTAATTAAATTCATGTCGCTTGAATTCAAAATAATCATAAAACGATTTAATTCTGAGTTTTCCTCGAGTCCCCATGAAACTAAAAAACCCCAACAACATTAAAATGCATAATTTCTTCATTATTGTCACATCACCTGCACTAAAGATTAAACACCAGGATGTGTTTCTTATTGTTGAATTAAACAAAATATGTATTATTTTATACATTTATCAGGCAGACTTTCACTTGAATTTATTTCAAGTGGAACCAGTTGATCTTTTGCAAAAAAAGACAAATTAGAAGAATAGCAAAGGAAAGAAATATTGGATTTATTCCACATAGCACGGATGGTAGTACAGGCTTAAGTTTGTACACGCCGTGATTGAGCTGGCAACCCTTCCAGATAAATAATGCCACGGTTCTGGCAGAAGAGGGCAGCGCCCCCCAGCTCTGCTTCACAGTGAGCCACAGCTAAACTGGGAACATGCTTCCACCTTGGTAGTTGGCCCTGTCGCTTCGGTTAAGGCACAGGTCACAAAAGGCTTTGGAAGAGCGTTCTAACGCCACAGAATCATCACCTTTAATCTGCTAAAGTAATGCACTGCTCTGTTCCTGAGGCAAAAGAATCTGGCTGTCAGCAGGAGCACGACTGCTCCAATTGGATTTAAACACCAAAAAGAAAAGGGGGAGTTCCACCATTACGCACCAATGGGAAGAGGAGAAATTTAGAGTAATAAGAGAAAAGCAGGAGCTCGATGGTGTGTTGAGCAGATAACTCTGGTCCATCCCATCATCACAGGCCCTTGTTGAAGTACACCAGCTGAACGGCGTCTCCATACTTGGACTGGATGGAGTCTCTCAGCTCAGGCTCCAGCTTGGACACAGCTATGGAGCTGTAAAGGACAGAAAAGAGGTGAGAATTCACCGTCTGATGAAGCCAGCGAAGGCCTCTTCGTTTGTGTCTGCAGACTAGGAAACGCTGCCGATAATAAGGAGAGAGTTCATCTCCCATCCACCCCAGGAACACCTCCGGGTTCTCCCGGAGGAGGTGACCTGGGAGATAATTCAAGGTTCCCAGTAAGATATCCGGTGATCCAGGACCAGGTGAGCAGATTTAGAGGGAAAAGAAGGAATTTCAAGGATGTTTAGAAACACTAAAAATTACATTTGAGTTTCAAGTAACAACAGTGTTTCATGTGTGGGACACAAAGCACATATATGAGCGTTGACAGTGTGTTGCACAGATAAGAAAAGACCGTTACAGTACCATCTCTGTGGGAAGAGGGAGCAGGCAGCAGGCACCATGAAGATCAGGCTGTTAAAGAGGAGCAGAAACATCTTTCACCACGCCGACAGACTTTTGAGAACGTTCGAAGCTTTGTGGTCTACTTACAACACTCCCACCATCATCACCTGGATCGGACCGTGGAGGAACGTGATTCTCTGTGGAAACACCAGCAGCTTGAGGGCAGAGCCACACTTTCACATCCTGGACTTACGTGACGCTGAAGGTCTCACCTGCATGAATTTGAACTTTTCCATTCGCTGCATGATGATGGGGAGGATGACTGACAGGAAAGGAGGGAAAAAGGAGTCAAGAGAGGAAGAGGATCACCTGCGGAACGCCGTCTGTTATTTACTCACTCATTCCCGGCGCGGCCATGGTGACCCTGGAGATGACCACCTGGGAGATGCCTTTAACTGCTGCTTTCTGTGGGACAGATACAGCAGAGAAGTCACTTTAAACACCTCTTAAATGCAGGCCGGTTTGGAAGTCTCGGCTGGGATTCTGACCGTAGAATGGCCCAGCTTGTTGCCGTTTTCATCCGTCACAGCGATGCCATTCAGAATTTCCCTGTAAAACAGAATCAGTGGGAAGCAAATATAAATCTGTAGGAAAGAAACGAATAAAAGATTAAAACGATCAGTAAGACACAAGTGACTAAAACATTTCACAACTCAAGGAAAAGTCCTAATTAGCAAAGACCAACAAAGACATATTATCCGTCATTTAAACCACAGTTTGTCCATATATGTGAAAGATTACTAACGTTTTCTGTGGTTTGCCATTAGAAAGAGCCAGTTCTGCACATGCTCCATCAGGAGGGTTGATCGAGTGGTTGAGATACTTTAGATGCTGATCCCGTCACCGACAAAAGCAGTGGGAATTTTCAGAAACTATTTTTAACTTTTCGACTGCAACGTCCAGACTGAAGTGTCTTCACCACCAAATGTTGTGTTTACCTGCTGCGCGTCAGTGGCTTAGCCGTTAAGCTCGATGCTATGCTAGGAAAGCACCGGGAGCTGTCGCTGCAACTCGTCACTTCAGACCCGCGCAATATGGCAAAACACCCGCCTCCACATTCACTCAGCAGCATCTCACACAGAAGCACTCACTGTTGCCTCATCATCGGAATGTTAACGCAGTTAGCTGCAGCCACAGCCACAAAAGGAACCCAGCGAGCGACCAGAGGAGGAGCTTTCTGCAAAAGATAGCAAAAGACAAGGCGCCTTTTTAATGCACAGGTCAATGTTTGTAGTGGGGAGAGGAAAAGTGGTCTGTAGGAGCCAGTCAGAGGGAAACATGGGGCCAGCCCATCATCAGAGAGGGATGCTGAGATTTTGCACCTTTGTGTAGAGGTTGAGTCCCACCGCTGTTGCCAACGCCGTGCTGGTGGCTGTGATATAGGCCACTCCTATTTGCCTGGGAGACGGGCAGATAAGTTGATGTGTTTTATCATCTACGCTGACATGAGCGCGAAACGACAGTTGTTCCTTACTTGGGGGTGATTGGGGAAGCGGCGTTCCGGTTGGTGTAGTTGACCAGCGCGTTGAAGGACTGATTCACCCACTGCCAGAACACCACAGCAGGAACTGTCCTGAAAACACAAGCACTCCCATCAGCGCCTGAAAGCTCCCGCTCAACACTGCGGGTGAGATCAGGACCTGTAGAACTGCAGCATGAAGCCGGTGATGGCCATGCCTCCAGGGACCTGGAAGGACATGCGGCCGATGAGGTTCATGCGGTCTCCCGTGTCGGGGTGGAAGGCTGAGTCGTACAGCTTCTTGGCATAGTGGAGGTGCTCCTCTGTTGTTCCTGGGGGGGTGGACCCTGCCCTGCAGATCCACAGAACCCCTCAGACTCAACACTCCGTGCACACACGGATTCAGAATTCCACTGTCTCTTTTTCCAAAATTCTCAGCAGAAACAGCTGATTTGAAGTGAACTATCAAAAACCACTTTTCCCAGATCTGTAAAGCACCTGGTGGCCTCCAGCATCACTTTGGCATCAGGAGGAACCAGCGGTGGTGGAGGAGGAATCGATGGTGGAAAGAAGCCGTTCACGGAGGGAAAACCCTCCCTTACCTGCAGCTTTCTACCAAAGCTTTGGCTTCGTCCAGGCGTGCGTCAGGTAAGAGCGCCGTTCGAGGGTCTGTGATGTTAAAGAAGTGTTTTAGTCGTCCCATGAACGTCGTCTGATCCCATCTGGGCGCGTCGATGTCGAATGAGCTCAAAGCCATGGTGGTTTTCAGAAGGCAGCGCAGCTTTTAAGGCATAAACGGTTCCGGTGTGCAGGAGGTGATCCTGAGAAAAGAGATGAAAAATAAGAGAATGAGCTCAACTGCGGCCCGTCGAGAGGAGGCCCACAGTGATAAGAACCAGCCCAAACTGGTTTGTACCGGAGATCATTGGTATCATTAACGACTCTGGAGGGAAAGTCGCTCTAAGATCAGATGAATTTGGTCTAAATGAAATAAAACTGGAGGCGCTTCTGTCAGCCAACTTGTACCAAAGCAGCACTGAACAAACACTGAGAGCTAAAAATTTCCCAAGGGCCAAACTTCCTCTAGAAATCATTGACCACGTCTCAGTTTAAGGTTCCACAGGTGATCGTTTGGAGATGTGGTGTCAGCAGTATTAATTCCCAACCAGAGCATCAGAACCAGCTGAAGACAGATCAGCATCCTCAAGCCTCCAACTGAGCACGATAGTAATATTAACACTCCCAGAGACGTGGATTTCTGCTTATATAACGGACAACGTGAGGTGGTTCCACTAAAAAGGAAATGAAGGCTCAATCAGGCTGGAACTGGATCGTCTAATATTTGCTCAGAGAAGAGGCAAAGTCCTGCGGTACCTTCGGAGGAAGCCTGAAACATGCTGCAGAAGGGAATCCTGCTCTACAAACCAAAACATAGCTGGTAACATTAAAGAATATAAATTAGAAGGAAAGGATGGTTGAAGGGCATTTAAATATGCACTTTATCATTCAGAACTCAGATTATAGAGTGTATCAACTGTTGTAAAAAACAACAACAACAAACAAGAGAAACACTTGAGAAGAGAAAATGTTTCCTTTAAGCTAAAAGCAACCATATTAGCTGGTTTTACCCACAATCCTCTGCACTGGTGCAACTGGGGCGAGACAGACAAGCGTAGTGTGTTAATGGTGACGTGCAGAATGTGTGCACAAGACTAAGAACTTTAAATGAAGAAAAGGTTTGTGATTTGGAACCCAGTAAAGCAACACATCCACTGAGCTGTCCTGAACCTATATGAAATAACACTTTCATTCCTCTGATCAATGGGAGAGAATCTCATGCACTGCGTTGCAGGCTGTGTTTTGATGATATGTGTCAGGTTCCTGATGGTGAAACGACAAAAGACTGACTCCCTTCGTGCACCATGAACAAATGTGTCCTGTAAAGGTGCGAAATGGAAGACATCAAAGAGGAGAAGCGGCATCAAAGCCAGGTCAAACAAGATCTACAGGCTAAACCACAACCAACATCTAAATACATCTGGATCACCACGTCACGTTCAAGAAGTGCTCACGCAAATGGGGCCGCAGAACGCATATATGAACGTGCACGAGCGTGTACGAGTCCCTCTGGCGAAGACATTTGATCAAAGTGAAGAAAGAGGCGATCAAAGCGAGACAAGACTGCGGACATGCCATTCTGAACTGGGGGTGATGCAACTCTTGACCCGAGCAACCGGCGCTCACCCCGGTTCTGCAAACTGTGCACGCGCGCGCGCGCACACACACACACACACACACGTATTATGAAAGAAGCGCAGGGGTTTACCTTTGATGCGCCCCGAATCCACCCACAATCGCCCCGAATCCACCCTGTCCCAGTTCCGACAGACCCGCCAGGTAGCCAACTGGCCCGTGCGGCAGCGCGAGGACGTGTGCACGTGGCACGGCGTCATCCAATGGCGAGTTGGGGCAGATCCCTGCGTGGAAACTTCCAAATACACCGAGAAGCACTAAAATAAAGTCTGACGAGTTCGCCTAATAGACACCGTAGCCAGAATGAAGGGAAGGCAATATGTTGGCCGGATGTTCATGGCAGAATCTATATGGCTAATATTAAAGTTCTCTCTTATGCTAAATACGGAACACCATAACGATAGATAACGAGTAAAGTTCATCTTAGTGATGATTTAGGATGTGAATTGACGGATGGGTGTATTCGCAACTTTCGAGGGAAGTGAGGGACGGGACGGTGTACGGATTTTAGGTTTCTACATCAACCTTTTGGTTAGCCCGGAGCTAACTAGCCAACACCTCGGGTGGCCGCCATTTTGGGGGCTGTGGCCACGCCCCACGTACGTCCTGTGCGTCTGACGTCACTCTCCTTAGTAACCCTCCGCGGCGTCTCCAAGAGAGAAGGCAACAAGATGGTGAGTAGAATTTTCCACGCTAAATCGCGGTTAACTGTGAATATCAGGCTACATTTGTGGGGGATTCGCGTCAAGCAGCGTTCCTTAAACGCAGCCGAGGGATAAAGGAGCCACCCGAAGGCGTCCTGGCGAGAAAAGCGTCCGACTGCTGCCAAAGCTACCCTGTTGCTCAGGGGAGATTAGCCTAAAAGGCTAACCAGGGTTGGCTCTAATTTGCTCCTTAATTGGTCGTGAATTTAGAATTGAACGTGCACGACCACCCGGCTCATCGGGATCTAAATATCTAATCACGGGACGTGCTGTTTTTGGCTGCTTCTCCTGAGGAGAACTCGGTAAATGAAGTGCCACCACACGGCCTATAAGTGATGACTTCGGGTGGAGGCAAAGGAATTAATGTCTGCAACAGTGATCAGCTTCATCACTAGTTGTCTTGTCACCATCACTCGTGTCCTGAACTCCTCTTCTCCTGCCTTGTGACAGGGATTGCTTTCCATTCTGCGCAAACTAAAGAGCACACCAGACCAGGAGGTTCGGATTCTGCTGCTGGGTCTGGACAACGGAGGCAAGACCACCCTCCTGAAACATCTGGCCTCAGAGGACATCAGCCACATCACCCCCACACAGGTACCAGTCCCAGACCAGGGAGATGCCCCCATTCCCCACTATCTCAGCATCTGGCTCCAGTCCTGTTTAGTGGCTCCTGGTTTGTGCTAACCAGAATACTGGCGTTCTAAATTAATATGGTGATGAGCCTAAACGTGTTATTCTGCTAGATTGTGAATAGGAGTCTTGAGACAGTAACTATAGAAACTGTCGCCTGTTATTGTGCACGAGGGAGAGGTGTTTAAAGCACATACAAGACGGGCTCCAAACCCAAACCCATCCTGTCCTCTGACTCGGTGCCATGACTGATTTGGACCCGTTGGGCTTCACTTTTAAACCGAGAAGTCAGATGTTTCTGTTATCTTAATAGCTAACTGCATTTTTGTCTACATTCCAGGGATTTAACATCAAAAGTGTCCAGTCTCAGGGGTTTAAACTCAACGTTTGGGACATCGGAGGCCAGCGGAAGATCCGGCCCTACTGGAGAAATTACTTTGAAAACACAGATTTGCTGGTGAGTGACGGAGCAGAGTAATTATCAACCCTAAACCCGCTGGAGATGCTTAAAAGCACAACTTTCCTTTGTCTCAGATTTATGTCATCGACAGTGCCGACAGGAAGAGGTTTGAGGAAACGGGTCAGGTTCGTGTGGCGCCGGATGGCCGACCAATCCGCGTTCATCCTCCCAACGCTCACGTTTGACCAGCGTTATCAGACGCCGCCACAGTGTCCAGATGTTTGTGTGTCCTCCAGGAGCTGGCGGAGTTACTGGATGAGGAGAAGCTGAGCGGCGTTCCGGTGCTGATCTTTGCCAACAAGCAGGACCTGCTGACGGCCGCCCCGGCCTCCGAGATCGCCGAGGGTCTCAACCTGCACACCATCCGTGATCGCATATGGCAGATCCAGGCGTGCTCGGCCCTGACCGGAGAGGGGATCCAGGTCGGCGTTTGGCTTTGATCTCGCGTTTGCTTTTATGTGCCCCGTTTTTCCTCATGTGACGCTTCAAATTTCACTTTCAGGAAGGGATAAATTGGTTGTGCAAGAACGTCAACTCCAAGAAAAAATAGCTTTGGAGTTTGATTCAGGAGGAGCAGCTGCAGCACACACCCACACACACCCACACACACACTCTGCACCTTCCTGAGCCTTAGCACGGTGGGATCTGTGAATGTAAACACACCACTTTTTAGCGCCCTGCAGTTCCGTATCAATGAGGTTGAATCTCCACTAATCTAACGTTGGACGCCACATATGGAGGGTTTCCGAGGGACCCGTGGAAGCTTCAAGCAGTGCCGACCTCCGTCTGCCGACCTCAAACATCCCAGTCGGAGTGCTGCCCTCTTCCAGCCCCCGCTCAGCTCCCTCCCCACCATGGTTTTTATTAACTGTAAAGGCTTTTCCAGCTACGATCGTGTTTGAAGTGAGGTATATTTTTGTAATTGTCTTATTTATGGTAGAGAGGAAACTGCTCCTACACCTGGTTAGTGTGTGACGTCAAAAAACTGTCGGAAAAACTGACCAATACTTCCCAGACATTAAAAAATGTATTGTAATGTGTACTAAAAAAGGGGAACTACATTTTTGGATGAAATGTGTTGGTGTGTAACTCCACACGTGCTATAGAGCGTCTGTAGTCTATAATGTTTGCATATCAGAGATTTGCTGGCTGTTTTTTTAATGCAGGTACTGTACGTGGCGATGCGTTTGTTGGCGCTCTCGCAGGGATCCGCCTGTTTGAGCTGGAGTTACGGATCAGGAATAAAAAGAAAGGAAAATACATGTCAAAGAAACCATCCGTGGAGTTTGTGATTCGCCTGTTTCCTGCCGCTCGCAGCGTGGACGCGCTGCCGTGTCGGCCGTGACAGGTGGGCTCAGCTGTTCCCGACAGGAAGCGAGCACGTGTGAGCGTCTGCAGGAGACAGCCGACGCTCACACGTCAGAGTGACACAACACTGAGGAAGAACCTATTGATTCCTCCTCTTCTTCCTTAAAATCTACAGTTTGGAACATCTGTCCGCAGCAGCCTGGGAAGGGAAATGACCTAATTCTTCATGTGACTCTGGCTTCCCTCTGATTTCTCATTTTAATATGTGCTAGTGGGATTTAAAATGTTGAAATGAGCCGTTCCTCCTTCCACTTCTGTGCTAATCAGCAAACGCGAGTGTTCCCTTCTGAAAAGCGTCGTGCACAATCCAGGCTTTTTATGAACTCATTCAGAATTCCGAGGTCGGTTTCTGAGAGGCTTAGCGGCGCTGTGGTGTTGTGTTCTGCTGGGCTCTGTAGGTGACTGATTCCGAGGGCCTCAGAGACTTGCTAAGGGCCTCTTCTTCTCACACAATGACGCTCATTGTGCAGCCTTCCTCTCCTCAGAATGGACACACAGAATGTACTGTGATTGTTCTTATTTGTGGAACTTCCATTCTCACAAAGCTCCATGGAAAAGCAGCGTGTGCGTTCCATTTGAAGGCTAACGAGCAGCGAGACGATGGGGTCACGACATCAGTGGCTGGTCTTTCATCTTTAAGGGGCTTTTTAAAATGGAGGCTAATTTTTCCTCGTAGCGCTTAGCATGGCTACACATGCTGTTCACCAAAAGATGGCGTTATATGATGTCGCTGCTTGTCACAATACCTCCACAGATCCTTCATTCCAGGATCCGTGGTCTTCAATTTTGCTCAGGAATAAATTGGAAAGTGGGATAAGGCATGAAAAGTGTCAGAGATGCAGTGGACCAAATTAGCGCCCTGGTCTCTCCCTGTGAATCAAGCAGCTGTGCAGCAGCTGTGTGCAGCAGTGTGAGAGGATGTGTGTCAGGAGACACAGAGGGCTTTTGTTTTTTCTGATAGTGTGTGCGACAGAGCGTGAAAGATAGAAAAGCAGTTGCTGCAATTTACCCGGCACCTCCGACCCCACAGCTCTTGTGTTTCTGCTGAGGTTTGCTGACTGGAGGAAAACAAATAAAGAACATCAGAAGTGCACTTCTACTGGCTCCTCAGAGAGGCCAGAGGTGGGAGTGAGACGGGAGGGAGCGAGATGGAACAGCACAATTAAACATGCTTTTATTTTCTGCCTTATTTCCTGCTGCCCGACGCCAGAAGAACCAGTGGAGAAGAACAGAGCCTCCTCTCACAGCTGTTTTAGAGCTTTAAAGCTCTTCGAGTCCCTGTTAAGAATTTATGGCTGCGTCTGAAAGTTCACTGCTAAATTTGCAAAGAGCAATTTACAAATTTTATGGCACCACAAGCCTCATCAAAGGAATAGTTTTTGTTGTAGGAAGATTTCAAACGTTTTTCTATTTGCTAGGATAGTTGTCCCAGTTTAGCATCAATACATAAAAGTGGCTTTAATCGCTGACAGGCTTTAGGAGAGCTGGAAGCTTCTCCCTGTGTGTTGGACTGTGATGTCCTGCAGTACACATGTGCAACACTCAAGTAGCAACAACCTGGTCAGGAAACAATAATCATGGGAAGCTGGTGGTAAAGCACAGACGTCGGCATTTATTTAACCTTTTAAGCCCGTTTTTCCCCCCTTTCTAATCAAACTAACTTGCGGCTCTAGCGAGCACGGAGGCCCCCGCACGGAATACCAGCAGTTAAAGAAAATGGATGGATGGCTCATCAACATGGAGGTGAAGAGACAATGAGCGACATTATTGGGCGGACTGTTCCTTTAAGAGCTGGGGGCGGGGCTAAAGTCCGCGCATGCGCATCCGCGTCTGTGCACAGTTACACGGTCTCACCCAATAATAGATGAAAATGGGATTTAAGTTGCTTTAATCTGCAGATGTTATCAGCAGTCGGGGCTGTTCTAACTCTTTTAACGGCGCTTTGGCACCTTCAGCTCCACATCGTCGCCCTCGAACATCACCGTCCCTCCTTTGAACCAGAGGAAATTCCATTTCCACTCACTCGCGCACGGGGACGAGCCCTGCAGCCTGGGTGGGAAGCTTCTTCCTATCAAGGAACAGTTTAACGATCCCACCGCGGGGAACTAACGCACAGTCGGACCGAAGGGTCCTCTGAATCTCCATCCCGTCTCCTCCCGGAGGCCCCTCACCCACGCACGCTCCGGAGCCTCATTGCAGATGTTGAAGGCTGGTCCCCCCCCCACGTTATTGGGTCTTCTGAGATGAATAACCACGCTCACGCCTCATCAGAAACAGTGGCGGGGGAGCGTTTGCATGTTTCAGAAGGAAGTTTGTGGCGTGTTTATGGAGTGGGAGGATGTTTCACTCTGTTGTACAGTTAAAAATAAAGAAGCAGAAACATAAGCAGCAGATTTCCAGCACACGCTCAGCAGGGACAAGCATTAAAATACTAATGCAGTGGGTGTTTTGGTCTTTTCATGGGATTTATTGCTGAAAGAGTTAACAAAATATAGAATAGAAATATAGAATATTGCCACACTTAACACAAAGGGAAACATGGTTTGCATGTACAGAGCTGAGAGCTGCGAGTTGGTTTCAATCTGTTTATTTGGAACCCTCCAAATCACTTCGGTCATTTTTCCATTTCACAAAATATTTACAAAAGAAGATACCTTTGTCTGCCTCTCCCCCACCTCCCGCCGACCGTCGGATCGGCTCCCGCTCGTGACAAACGCTCACGTTTCCGTCTCGTCTACGTCTTTTAGAAAAAGTTCTTGAAAAATTCCTCCCACCCTTTTTTCCTTTCATACATGTATTTTGCATACTTTCCCCCAATTGTTCTTTTGAAAAGGAAAGAAAAAAAAACAAAAAGCCAAAAAAACTTCCTGCATGCTTTGAGCTGCAAACAGGAAGCCGAGCGCCCGTGTGCTTATTGAGAGGAAGTGACATCCTTGCCCTGCAGGAAGTACAATTACAGCATCGTCAGGTCCTCCAGATGCTTGATTGGTTTGGTTCGGTCCAGTCTCGCCATTTCCTCTAAAACCGTCTCTGTAGACAAGCGTTGAGCTACAGATGTACCAAATGACACAAAGCTAATTAGGAAATGGAAACAGTCTGTGTCAGAGTGCCGTTTTGTGTCCGGTGGGGTCCGGCGCCCAGAGCCGGGGCCCCCCTCAGGCGCAGCGCCACCGTCCAGCATCTGTAGTCCAGACATTGGGGGGGGAAAAAAGCATCCGCAAGTGCATTGTGGGTGATCAATGGAAGAGCGTTAGCGTGTTCAAGCTGTACGTACGATCCATCCCTGAACTCAGCAAAGACGGGAAGAGGCGCCGCGGCGGCAAAAATCAAAAGGGGGGGGGGGGGGGCAGCCCGGCCAGAGGGGGGGGGGGGGGACAGGGCCCCCCTGCTGAGAGCGTAAGGCAACGGAGCTCAGGGGTTTCACTACGTCAGAGGCGCCGACCTGCACAAGTCCCTCACCGCTCTCCCTTCAACGCCAGTGAGAATCCACGGAGCCATTTCCTGATAAAAGTCCTCCGGCCCGTAACCACGGCAACACGGAGGCTCCTCTAACTTGTGCCAGACTGTTTATGCATCATAGCGGCAGCACGCCACGGAGAATCGGAGTGAAAGGGGGAGCCCGAGAGACGGACCCTGCCCCCGAAGGTGTGTACCTGTCCTACATGTGTGTGGATGGATGGTGAAGACTGAATATGTGTACAGTGCGACTGCATTCTTTACTTCCAGTTAATAATTCTTTAAAGGTGTGCTATTTTGGTGTCTCTATATCCAAGCGCGGGTCTACTCTGTTAACTGGTGACATAGTGCTTTGTGGAGGGCTGCCCGTACAGCCCGTAGAAATCTGTGTGTCTGTGTGTCTGGGAGGCGTCTATCCAGTCCCTCACGGCCAGGCCCTGCATGGACGGCCCCCCAGAGGCCAGGCCGGGAGGAGGGGGGTAGTCCTGGGTGCTGACCCAGGGAAAGGAGCCAGACCTCGGGTAGGGCGGGTGGCTGCGGTGGCCCGACACCGAGGGCATCCCGGAGCAGTAGCAGTTATCCATCGTGCACACCAGGATCTTCCGGCCGCCGTACTGCGGCAGCACGGCCTGCTGGGAGGAGTGGGAGGAGCTGCTGCCCCCCGGGGGGAAGTGCGAGGAGCCGAACACGGAGCCCGAGTGGTGGCTGGTCAGAGAGCCGCTTCCGCTTCCTGCGCCGCCGCCCTCGCCGATGTGAGGCGGGCCGCAGGGCCCCAGAGGCTGCTGATTGGTGGACTGACCTTCCCCAGAGGCGGAGCCAGAGCCCAGGTAGGGCTGCTTGGATAACGAAGACGAGGACGAGGAGGAGTCCTTGAAACCCGGAGCCGTGTTTTTTCCAACGCTGCCGTTCCCCTCGGGGAAGGCGGCGGAATGTTTCCGTTTCTCCGCTCCAGAGGCAGAACTCTGCCCGCTGGGGTAGGCAGGGATGGACTGCAGGAAGGTCGATGGAGGGGTGAGAGGAGCTGCGGGAGGAATGAGAGGATTAACGTGTCGGCTGGAATAAAGAGCCCCCCCGACAGTAAGATACCGGATTCAGCTGGGATTGTGGTGTTCATGATCCCACCTTCCAGTGTTCTCTTCAGGCTCTTCTCTCGCTTGGAGATTTCAGAGAGGAACAGTTTAGAATTGAGATTCCCAACTTTATAGGGAGGAAGAGCGCCGCCCACGCACGCCTGCGACCTGCAACACACGCCCACACACGCAGACGTTAAACCCCCGGCCTCCGCGGAGCCGCAGAGACTCCGGATTCTTTCACCTGTCCGTGAGGATCTTCACAGGCTTGGTGTTCTTCATGAAGCTCAGGTCCTCCGCCTTGCTGAAGGCCGTGTGGATGGAGCTCAGCAGCTTCTGGGTCTCGTGCCGCTGCTCCCCCAGAGCCAGGACCTGCGCGGCGTTGTCCTGGCAATAGCGCGCGTGCGCCCGGTCCAGGGCCTCCAGCGTCCGACTCAGGTCCTCCTCCAGGAGCTGATGCATGCGCTGGTACTGCAGACGCACCTCCTCCTTCAGCTCACACACCCGGTCCTGTTCAACCGCACCAATCAGGACGTCAGCGCGCCCCCAACGCTCCTTCGGCCTGGCGCAAACACGCCGCAGCGGGCGCCAGAAGGTGCACACCTACCTCCACCACGCACTTGTCGGAGTCCAGCTTGCAGAGCTGCTCCTCGATCTCGTGCACTCGCTCCTCCACGCGCTCCTGCTGCCGCAGCAGGCTTTGCTGTGGAGGCAGGAGGAGAAAGGAGAGGTTTAAAAAGGGCCGGGACACCGTTACTACGGCGACCCACTAGCATCCCGGCAGCAGAACCCAGTCGCCGGCTAAATTAGTCTCCATCCAACACACGATCCCTGCGAGGGGAGGGGGGAGGGGGGGGCGCTGTCATGGCAACCAGCAGCTATTTTGTGTTTGCATTAGTAAGAGAGGGCTAATGCTGGGGGAGCTGCAGGCAGCGAGCAGATAAATAAATGGGCAAATAGAGGCAGGAAAAGCTCCGCCGGCGCTGCCCCCCCACCAGCACCTCTTTAAAAGGTTCCCACAGCAGAGGCGGATCTTCTGGGTCCGAACTCTTTTTTTCTGCACGTGAACAACAGCCGACACAAACACGGAGGCTCATCTAGGTCAACGTGAGGAGCGAATGTTTAAAATAAGAGTTGCATTGTCTCTCAGTGGGAACGAGACGGCACAGATCTGCTAATCCTGCATGTGTTTAATATTTAATGGCAGATATGAATAATCCTCAATCGGCCTTCGACGGAGGAGAGGAACGCCGGTGATTGGGCACCGAGCACAAAATGGACGAGTTTCATCTCTTTTCAACGGTCCGAAGCAGAACAATAGCTGCCGAACCTTCGATACTTTCTGGCCCGAAGCGGTTAAAAAGGGAGATTAACTCCGTAAATCCGACCCCACAAGTCAATAATCTGTTGTTTTTCACACTGGCGCTCTTTTCCTGGCACCAACATCCCGTCGCTCCGACCCAACAGCAGCTGATCTTATCGCTGAAGATCAGCTGCTGCCCAGCTTGGAATGTAGACCAGCAGACTTCTGGGCCTCTGTAGCACATGGTAGAGAGCTGCTGCCCCAGATACCCCCCCCCCCCACACACACACACACACACGTGTAGACACAGTTGACATGGGTGGAACCAGGACGGTGACCTGGTTGTGCTGATTGACTGAGTTACGCTTCCAGCAGCAACTGAAATCAGGGGAGAAACCAGGGTTGAAGGATTCAGCGCTCCCCAGAGGGTGGGGGGTTGTGGCTGAATATATGGGATACCTTTGAGGGAGGGGGGGGGAGGAGGGAGGGAGGCTTTGGGCGGTGTATGGAGGGGGGGCTGCTCTTAAGCTGTCATTTCACTACAGCGTCTCCTCCATCACAGACGCTAACGGGAAGGACGGTCCTCGCCTGGAGTAGCAGCTGGATGAGTGGTGGGGGGGGGGTGGGGGGGGGACTACACAGGCAACACCCCTACGCATTTCACATTTATTCACATTATTTTACATTTGTGGGACCCTTGTGCAAATATATTAGCTTAAACAGTACCCTCCCCCCACCCCGTACTGGCGCCCTCCCCCCGCCCCTTACGGGCACCCCCCCCCCCCGCCCCTTACGGGCGCCCCGGTGCCCCAGGTGACCATAAACTCCACATGAAGCTGAGTCATTGTGTTACAGGAAACAGATACACCCGAGCGTGACGGTCGGGACTGAAACAGCCTGTCGGGTGAACCGAATGAGTCAGGAGCAACGGAGCCTTTCTGGCTCGCCCGCTGACTAAAAGTCCTGGAACATTTTTAAAAAGGCTGGTGGGGCGTGTGTGTGTGGGTGTGTGCACGTGTGTGTGTGTGTGTGTGGGTGGGCAGGGGTGGCCTGGATTTGACTGAACAACAGTGGGTAATAAACTCTCAATAAGGCAGGAGCTGGATAAAAAAGCAGAGTAGTGGGTCGACTAGTGACAAATCACATTAATCCCCCTTTCCCTCGCCTCCTGCCCCCCCACCCCCACCCCCCCCAGCCCCACCCCCACCCCCTTCATAACTGGCGATCCTTGAGCTCGGATGCACCTGTGCTGGGAAGATAAGGCCCTCTGAGGGCCCCCCTCATTGTTCCTGCCTCCACCACATTGTTTGTCATTCCAACAGATGAGGAGGGAGTCTGGACGCACAGAGCGACTCCGCACGTGCAAGCGCCCGCTGCAGTTACCGCGGCGAATACGTGGAGCGGCGGCGGCGGCCGCAAACGCAGCGGGGCTAAGCCCTCGGCGGCGGCGGCGCCGGCGCACCCAGTCCCCCCCTTCGGCTTCTTATCATTTGTTTTGAAGAGTGTTTAAAAACAGGCCCCAAAGATGTTTAAACGTGGGTTTAAACATCAGGAAGGAACGCGGTCTTACTCTGATGTCATTGCGGCGCAGCTCCACGTCGGTGACGGCGTGCCCGTGGCTGGGGTGGCAGCGGGCGAAGCAGCAGTACTGGCACACGGCCGTCTGCTCGGCCTCGCAGTGGTACAGCCGGTACTTGTCGTGCTGGAGGCAGGTCCAGGCCTTCACCGCCTCCGCCTCCACCAGCAGGTGCCCGAGGGCCGAGCACGGCTGCTGCAGGTGCGTCTGGACGTGCGACTGGCAGCACGGCGCGTTGCAGCGCAGGCACACCTTGGCGGCGGGCAGCGGGGGGCCGCGGCGGCACAGGATGCACTGCAGCGGCGGCGTGCTGGGCTTCTCCACGCTCAGGGCGTTGTACTTCTCCACGATGTTGGACAGCTTGTGGTTCTTCTCCAGGCTGGGCTTCTGCGTGTACGCGTGGTTGCACTCGGGGCAGCGGGCCAGCGCCGAGTCCTTGGCCCAGGCCTCGCTGATGCAGCCCCGGCAGAAGTTGTGCTTGCAGGGCAGCTGGATGGGGTCGGAGAAGACGTGCAGGCAGATGGGGCAGATGAGCTCCTCCTCGAAGCAGTTCCTCCACGTCTCGGCCATGTCGGAGGTCATCATGGCGCAGGCGGACATCGGCGCCAAGCGGACCGTGAGGTCGCCGCTTCTTACGAAACGAAAAAAAAAAGAAGAAGAAAAGTCTGGAGAGGAAGTCCTTCAAACCTTAGACGGCCTGAAAGTCTGTGGCGCCGGAGCCTTGGGAGCGGAGCGGCGCCGGAGCCTTCGGAGCGGAGCGGCGCCTCCCTGACCGAGGCGCTGTGGTGCAGCAGGATCCCCAAAAGTGACCGGGTGGAAGCTTCAGGCCGGCATGACAACAGGGGCTGATCTCAACACGCTGGGAAGGAGCTGACGTTACGCAGATTACAGTAAACGCTGCTCTGCTCTAAATCACACACACGCACGCACGCGCGCGCGCGCACGGTGGGCCTGCCCTCACAGCTCCTGCATGTGTTTATAGGCCCGGGGAAGCTAGAGAGCCTCAGCTACAGGGAATCCATGAAATGCAAACAAGGCACAGAGCTGAATATCTACGGTGACCTGAGCCACCAGGAGGGGGCCTGGAAAACACGCTCGGTCCCGATTGGAGCCCTTCCTCCGCCTCAAAGTCAGATTATTATCGCCCGAGGAGCTTTTCAGGCCGACAAATGAAGCATGAAAAAGGCGAGGAAGACGGGTTCCAGTGCGCACCCGTCCCGACTCGTCCTACACGGAGCTTTTAAGCCCCAGACCTGTTTTCCAGGACCTCAAGGACGCCCGATTCTCTCGCTACTCGGAACGCGTCGCACCGCTTTTGTCCGCTGAATCATAAATAAGTCTCCGGATGGGGGGGGGGGCGCCACCTGCACTTTAATTCCACGGGAATGGACAGATGACGAGAAATTTCCTTGTCCCCGGCGGGAGCTCAGGGCCTTCGGCGGGCCGTCGAGGCGCCTCGGCTCGGGGGGGAAACGCCAGTTTGCGGCTCAGCGCGCATATTTGAACACGAGGCCTCGGTTTTTTTTTTCTTTCCCTACTGTCGACAACAAAAAAAACCCCTCAAAGAGCGATCCGAACCCGGGCTGGCGCTCCGGGCCTGCTCACTGCATAGTTGGTCGTCTCACCACTCGAGTCCGGCTCCTGCGCACAAAACAAAGGCTTTTAGGCTCCGCAGGAATGTTGGAGCCGCTCGGTTCGCCTCCTCCGACACATCGATCACGGATCCCCCCGGAAAACACTCGGAATCCTGCACATCCAGCCCGGCCTGCTCTCGGATTCGCCTGTTTGGGCCTCAGCCTTTAGCCAACATTATTTTTCTACTTCCTTATCTGGGTTAAATCGCCTACATAACCTCCGACGTCACCTCACCATTTTCTACCATCGCACAGGTACCGATCACCACCGGACGGGCCGCGAATCCCCACCGAACTCTCAGATCAGCTATGCTCATTACTTTACAAAGCGGCCATATTTCTGGGTTTAGCTCGGATAAATACCAAAATACACCCTGCCGGTGTGGACGGGGACGTCGCTTTTCTGTCCTTGTTAGGGGGAGCTGTCATCAGCCATCTTGTAAATCCTCATTTAAAAAGCAGATATCCGCCGTGAAGAGGCTGTTCCGCCGAAGCGGCTCGTTCGATCGCGAACCTACGCAGAACCACCGACCCACGGCACCGTCGTTATCGCGGAAAAAACGCGTCTTTTTGACGCTATAGCAGGTCCAAACGCTGCCGCCTCGACGGGGCTATTTAGTCGCCGTCTTATCTGCTCGGTGCGTCCGGTGAGAGTCGCCTTGGTGGTTCCGAAAAATCCGGACCGATTGTGAATAATAATTGGTATTTTTCTCCCCCCTTTCTTTCTCTGTCTCGGTCGGTCAGGCTTTGGAGAGAAGAGGAATGCAGGCGAGCTGGACTGGTCCCCAAAGCGGCGTCAAGGAAAACGCTGCGACCGCGCACTTCCGGTGCAGCCTTTCAAAATAAAGCAGCGTCACGTTTATTCTACTCAAATACACCACCGCGTTGTCCATATTGCACAAAACACATACAGAAACCTGCACGTAGATCACCTCAACTGTCTGATTGTCATTCAATGTGGCATCAGACAGGTGCTCTACATGAGTACAGGTAACCCCCCTTCCCCCCCTCCCCCGAGAGCAGTCAAGGTTCAAGTCAATTTTTGGGATGATGTTCCAGCAATGTGTTCATTTTAAATGAAATTTAAGGCAATTATGTTCTCAGTCATGTCAAGCAAAGGAAAACTACAGCGTTTAATGGGGCTACTGGATTATTCTGTCATTAAGCAAGTTATACTGACTTTGTAGCCAAATGTGAATACAAAGTGAAACAGAAAATTAAACTTGGAGTCTGTCTCTGTGATGTTTGAGTTTTTTCACTGTTTAACACACTAAAAGTTAAAAAAAAATAATCAGAAGAAATAGAATTACAAGAAGAGACGCACATGTTACATGATAAAGATACATGAATGATAAAGTTACAACATGGTCTCTTTCTATAGATTGAAATGGGGATCTATTAAAAAAAAAAACATCAAATCATAGAATGAATCACAACAATAAATAGATAACACATATGACCCATATGAACCTTAGAGAATTGCAATAAATAAATATGAAATTGCATTGCAGCAAAGTTTGATGCATAACTGCTGTACAAATTGCTTAAAGGAAACAAACTGAGCAGCAAGGACATCTCTTATTTTGGAGGTTAGTGGCCGTGCTTCCGGTGTGATTCAGGCTGTTTCTGCCTGACCTGACGCAGTTTCTCGGCAACATCAGCCGCCCCCTCCTCCCACCCTGCTCCCCTCCTCCCAACCTTGCTCCCCTCCTTCCGGATCAATGCTACAGTGGTCACGTGACCTGTCACACAACTGATATGTGTCACGTTTTAACCGAGGAGGAGCTGCGGGACGACCGGGAGGAAGGGCTGCAAACCGAGCTTAAACGGCTTAATGCATCTGTTAATGGCCTGAATGTTGATGATTTTCCTCTGGGGCAGTGCTGCATATCTATCCGCGTGTGTGTGTGTGTGTGTGTGTGTGTGTGTGTGTGTGTGGGAGAGAAAGAGGAGAGAACGTTTCTGTGTGTTGACATAACAGGAAAATATGAGCGTAGTATGTAAGAATTTGTTACAGTGTTGTCCGTGAGGGTGACCTCCCGCTCATGTTAGGGTCAGCGTTTTCTCCCAAACACTTGGTCTTTATCAGGGTCCTGGGGGAGCTGGAGCAGCTGAATCCCAGCAGCCACTTGGAGAATGGTTGGAATATACCATTTGCTTGCAATGTGGAGTTTATAATTAACCCAGTGTGCAGGCGCCAGAAGGGGGGCACCAGCCATCATCAGTGATAATAAATTAAACAGCATCAAGACTGGAAACATTTTCCTTTTACAGTCCTGTCAAAGTGACAAATTCTTGTGGTTTGACTGCTTTTAGCAGCCAACACAATAAAGATGCAAAACACCCCCATGTTGTCATAATTCACAATTTTAAAGACAGGTTTAAAACATATTTTGTGGACACCATTTCATCATGAGACTCAACGTTGCTTTATTGTTTATGCTGCCTCCGAGGCATTTTTATGAAGGTAGGTGTAATTTACTGCAGTAGAAGACTTCCATTTCAATTCTTTCTTTGACCTTGTGCGACTAATTCACGGCAACATTCTTTTCTAAGGTTAGCTTTGTGTAAATACTTGGATTTATCTTTGACTAATCAGGTAAAATAACCCTCTCCCTAAAATATTTAAATCGTACGGCTGTAACATTTGACATTAGACTAAATAGTTAACAGTGTTTTATTCCATTCCAGTTAACATATTCATAGAAGTTTATGTTTAAATGTAGATTTTGTATTTTCAAACTCTGACTGATGAACCGAGGAGCAACATTTATCATTGAGCATTTGTAGGAGCGGCCAAAACTTGATACAGATATTTTAAAGTGTGATTAACTCATATGATGTCGACAAATGAACGATCCACTGATCTCCCGCTGAAGGACGTTTGTGTTTAAAGACAATAGATTTCCAAGCAGAGACGGACATATTAATAATTCATAATGGGCTCTCACTGGCTAAAACAAATACTGACACACGTTTACAAGCAAATAACCTATAGAAATCTCTGCCTAGCAAAAGAAAAGCGTGTAACGAAAATATCGCTACAAAAGTAATCTCAAATCACTGCTGTGGCGTAAAATTAGAACTTAAAATGATTTCCTTTATGCCCGTAACAACTTCCGGCTGTGGCGCAAGGGATTCTGGGAATGAGCAGCAACTTCCGGGGTGTGTGACGTAACCGCTAGAGACGGCTCTGAAAAGTGATTTAAATTACTTAGAACGGAAAAAAACTTCCGCGAGACAGGAAGTTTTGTTCAAAGAGAAGCGGGACAGAGACACAACTGAACATAATACTGAACCAAGGCTCAATCTTTATCAGCACGTGCAGAACGAGCTGCTCGCGGATGAATGGTTATTTTTGAACAATCAAAGGAAGCCCCGCACGAGGCAGGGCATCAAAAAATTGAGTTAAACTCTTGTTGTTCCACTCCACGGAAATCTTTAGTAAAAGGCGAAAGATTTATACGATCTGAAGTGAAACAAGAGTGACTGGCGAGACGACGCACCAGGGAGCGTGGTCATTACGATCAATGGAAGTTTCACAGACGGTTGGAAAAACCCTCATCACTATGCTCATGAAAAACCAAATCAAGACAAAGTACCTCTATATTATATTCACAATGTGTAACATAGGTATTTATGAAATGCATCATAAAATTATGTCCAGCATTATTTCTGTTGTAGCCGAAGACGCAAGGCATTCTGGGATATGTGTGACTTCCGGTCTATTGGTTGAACGAAAAAACTCCTTGATGAGTCCTAAACTCAGATATTTCATCTGCGTGTTTAAGACTTGGCTACTTGTATGGATGTAGGGTTTTTAAGGGTGTCTTTTTCGCGATTTGCAATGAAAATCAACCGGACAATACGGAGGAAAAATTAAAACCAACGATTAAAAAATGAGACAAACATCACACAAAGTACACAACTGTGCCAGTGTGTATCCTTTGTGCTATCACTTTCTGAGATGGGTTTTAAATAAACATTGCTTTATTTGCTGCTGCTTTGTTAAAAATGTTTTGTCGTCGTGCTTTTCATCAGCAGGTGGCGCTGTTTCTTCCACAGAAGGCAAAATTTAAAATAATCTCGTCGGTCCGCAGAAGTTACACAGAAAGCACTGAAAAGGTTGAAAACAGCAATAATTTCCTATGTAAATCCATAAAACTGGGCCCTTTAATTTTGAGTGCTTACATGATGCGCCAGATTTTTCTACTTATTTCCATCCAGATGTGGAAATGTTTTGTGTATGAAATTATCGGAGTATGACTTTATTTTTCTGCTTTTTACATCAGGGCTGCGCAGATTCTCTTTCCTGGTCTCATCTTTGATAGAGCCTCTATATTTTAAGTCTTTAGCCACATTCACGTGTGTTCAGTTTGGAATTTTAATGTTTATTTATGCGAGGACCAGTTTGACAGTGAGATCTTAACTTGTATCACTGCTCTTGTCCTCTTCCACCTGACATAGTGGTCGGATATGGGATGTTACATGTGAAGAATTAAAAGCAGAATCTCAGAATTGGACTGACGCATCACAAAAAATGTTCCAAAAACAAATGTGAGGAAATAAAATGCATAAAACTAAATTTCTTTATGCTCTTCCGTAATGTGATTTATTACACAACTGAGGCAGAAAATATAGATTTAACAACATAAAAAAGTGAGACAATAAATGAACACGATTTTATTCATAAATTACAATGCAAAACCTAATTTATCCCCTCTTAGTCTTTAACTGTGTGCCTATACAGCTGTGAGGATTTGCTTGTGATGTCCAGGCTCTCAGATGGAGTAAAGTCTGAGCTGCTCCTCCATGTCTCCCTCTGACACGTCCCCAAACGTTGATTGGTTGTCCTTCAGCAGCTGGAAGATGGCGGCCAGCTGCTCACGCTGCACCCTTGGCGGAGAGATGATGAGATGACATTCATCAGGGCGGGTTCACAACCCTTACGTGGCTCAGTGTGAGCTTAGCTGAGCGGCTACGTTTAAACCATAGGTTGCTTTTTGAGCTCTTTGTGAAAAATAGTCAAGAACTCACAACAGTTGTAGGCAAATTTAACCCCCAAAAGCTCCTCGTTTATACTTGAAATATTAACTTTTCATCAACGTAGTTTTAACAGTGAGTGGAGAGTCCAGTGAGAGTGGACTTTCTTTAAAGGTGGACGGAAGGGCGATACCAGGATTCATCTGCATATTAGTGCTTTTGTAAGACAGAACATTCAGGACACACTTAAGGGGGAAAAAAACAAGGTCTCCGTGTGGACAAGAACAGAGCCGATCCCTCGAGGGTGAACTACCGGACTCAGAGGTGGCAGCAATCAACACCAGAGAATCACACATCTGAGGTGGAAGGGCAGAGATGGGAGGGTAAAGAGATAAGATCATCGAATCAGCTTCGGCAAAGATAAGAACAGCGTGTGTAAAAACATCTAATTCATTAATGAGATCAGTCTCTCTCTCTTCCCTGTGGGTTTTTATTTTTGGCAGAAACGTTGTCCCCAGCCTGCCGTCCCGTCCAAACCCTGGCGGCGGCGGCTAAACCCGGCGGTAAACCTCTAAACAGAAGCCTGACGAGACGCTAACACACGTGGAGACAGCGTAAAGGGGATTAACAGGGCTGACGGGGGAGGGCAGAAGTGGTAACCCCTCAATCAGGCTGTGATCTGAGTTTCAGGAAAAGTGGTCTTCACTGACCTCTGCTCTTCCTCCAGCTCCTCTTTGGACAACATCATCTCCAGGTGGTGGGACCGCGCCTTTCCGGGGACGTACCTCAAGGCGTTGGGACCATCCGATTCCAAATCATCTGCTAGAACAGAACACACGCTGCTCGTCATCCTTTGGTGATAGATAAGAAAGGTTTGGTCTCGTCCAGGCGGGCGAAGGTGCTGACCGTGGCTGCCCAGGCTCTCTGCGTCTCCTTCAGCCTGGGGGTGAGGGAACGCACACTTTAGGAGCTCCTTGTCTGAGAGCCCCATGAATGACCTGCGACTCCTCCCCGACGAGGCCTCGGATGACGTGTCTACCTCCAAGCTCGTGGACGCGGAGGACGAGTGCTCTGCTTGTGTTGCCAAATCTTCGGGGTGCAGATGGGACTGTGCCTCCTCCTGTCAGTCAGATTTAAATTTACAAATGTGACGCGTACAAGCCAAATACTGACTGATTAAGGCAAATTAAACACCTTTTAAATCCTGTTGCAAGCATTTGTCAGGTTAAAAACGGGCCAGGGAAGGTCATGACCCCAGTTGGACGTGATCAGCCGTGACAGCTACAGACAGTATTTACTGTCACCTCGTCAGTTGCTCTGCTGCTAACACAGTTGCAGAGAAAAAAGCTACAACTGCGATGCTAGGAGAAGCTCAAACTATTATTTTGACAGATCCATGCACAAAATCCATGCAGTTAAGCTTAAGAAACTCCAAATAAAAGCAGCTAATGTTCCCCAGCTCTGGCTCCTGTGATCAGTCGTTTGGACTGTAATTGATCCGTAATTACACTGGTTCTGCTCCATTTATTACTCTTTACTTCCTCTATTCTTTACTTTACTGCATCATTTAGTGTCCGATGCTGTTGTCACTTCGCTGAGCAACACACGCTTTATTTCCTTTAGTTTCAAGTGTCGCCTGTTTATTCGGAGGCGGATAAACGGTTTATTCTAACGTGACGTAACGGAGGGGCGAGTGCGCGACTTACGGACTGCACAGATTTCACCACATCCCAGTGATCGTGCGCGCTGCCGCTGATGTCGCACCAGTCGTCCGCCGCCTTCTGCTGCGGTTTGTCCTCGGGTGCGTGGCCGTTGAGCTTCGCCTCCGCCTGCTCCGAGCCCGACGCGGGGCCGTTGCTGTGTCCGACGCCGGGCTTGGCTGCGGCGGCTCGGGCGGCGGAAGAGGAGCCGCTCAGCAGCGACGTGGCCACCACGATGGCCAGGAGCGTGAAGATCGCCGCCGACAGGACGAACGTTAGATCCATGGTGGACGTGCGGCTTCCGCGGCGTTCGTTCACGCGCGGCTTCCCATCCCAAACGAGCAGTAATCCGCTTCCAACATCCGCGCTGACCAGAAGCCTTTACGGGACGGTTCACCCGCCGTGACGTCACGGTCCCGCCCCCAGCCGGTGGGGGGGGGGGGGGGGGGGGGGTAAAACCCGCGCGAGCGTCAGGTGTGTCTCACCTGCGCTGCAACGTGCTCGGCGCGATTCTTTTAATCCCACCGTCCGCGTGTCCAGGCGGCGGAGGGATTAGGAGGGTTTGTACAGACCGGAAGGAACGGTCACGTGACAGCGCCTCTTCCGGTCCAGAGCGGGGATAAAGAACCACGTCATTTGTTATACTGCTATACCAATGTTTTTGATTCCCTATCTGTGAAAAACATCAATAAATAAAGTTTGTATAAAAAAAAAAGAACCACATCACACCGTAACACACGGTTATAACTTGGTTATCGTTATAAAGTAATGTGGATCAACCGTCTTGTTTAGTGTGAAGGACAAAAAGCACACGTGCAAACTGCATCTTATTTACAACCAAAACTTTATTGTTCACCTGAAGCAGTTACAAGACATTAGAGAAGTTTAACATAGGAATGATTACAGGTACTGATAAAGCAGACTGGACTGACCTTTGAACCCCTGACTAGTGAACCACAGTGGATCCATATCAAAAAGCAGGTAAAGCCATTAAGAGTAAACAAACCACAGAGGGGGGGTGGGGGGGAGAGAATAGAGAAAAACTGAAGGAGAGAAATTGTACAAGACAAGGAGGAAGGTAGAAGTCACAAGACAGGAGGATGGTTGATCTGCCACACCTGTGAGCTTACAAACCGGCAGCGGAGGGTCGAGCGCCGGAACAGCGCCGGGCACTCTGCACCGCAACACGCCACACCATGTCACCACCGCACTGCACCGCATCTTAACAGCTAACCAGCATTACTCAACTGCTACACAACTGCGCCTAGTGCACAAAAGATAACAAGAAAGAGGGTTAGAGTCACAGGGAAGCATCATCCACAAGCAAAATGAGTGATTTCTAACGAGCCAATCACAAATGAAATGCTGCTGTACAGTTTGTCTTTCTGTAAAAAATAATTAACTAAAGGTGGCCTAGCATGACAGCGACTCTTCATATACACACAGAAGAGTCTCAAGCAAAATATTTCAAAGAAATCTGTCGAGTCCAAAGAATTTATTAAGTACAGATGTAGCCAGAAATGCATTTTAATGGAAAAGGGAACTCCAATGGGCCAATTAAGGACGTCAGATTTACAACAACTGTGTGGAAATTACAGAAATGGCGTGAGCAAAGTAAAAGAACATTTAAAATAGTTTAGACCAAGCTCCAATAACCTTGAGTCTGCATTCAATGGCAACAGAAGAGTCCACGTGTGCACGTCGACTCTTCCCGGCGTCCTCGGTAAAGGTTCAACTCCCCAAACCCTGGAAAGGAAAGACAAAACTCAGTGGACCTGGGTTAGACGAGCGCTCGTATTTCCTCTAACTGGCTGGATATTTACAGGCAGTACTGTCTGGCCTTCTGTCTCCCTAATACTACAAAAAGATGTGTGTGTATTACACCTGTTTACTTTATGACTTGTCACATGTCTACACATATTGATTAACCCCCCTCTCAAATAGTTAGCGCTGACAAGCCCCTTACACCCGGGCATAGGAGAAGAACCAACCTCGGGGTGGGGTGTGTTTCCTCTGAGAGGTGAAGGAAACCACAGCTGGGAACAGAGCTCTGCATCTGCCTGTGATCCCCGTGAACGTACCTCTCCACACCACCTCACACACCACATGACAGCCCGAACCACCGCCATGACGACCTGCTCCATGGCAAACACCGTTGCCTTGGTGACCTGCTCCTTAGCAACTGCCATCGCCCACAGCAACAGACAGGTCACATGGGCGGGTCACACACTAACTGCTCTCACACTGCAACACCCCCATCTCCTCCTCCTCCTCCCATTGTAAACAGGACTCCGCAGCTTAGAGGAAAGAATTCCAAATTTAAGTGAGGTCTTAATATAACACCACGTCCCTCCCATGCACACTTAACAAATACAATCATTATTCCCATTTTGGTCAATTATAATGTGCATTTATAATTTTGCTGGCCACAGCAACCAAAAAGGTTCATCTGTGTATGCCTTGAATATCAAAGCATACACAGAGAAGCACTGTGACCCGGTTCATTGGGAGTAAGAGCTAAAGAACAGCAATAACTAATGTTTGATCAGTTATTAATTCATTTATGTAACTCACCTGCCTACAAAAACCTTGATATACCATCCAGGTATGGTTTAACCCTCTATTCCGTTGTCTTCTGGGGATTTAGGCCTACTCTTGGACTTGGATCGAGACCTTGATTTGGACCCTCCTCTGCTGGAATGGGGGGTTCGGCTCCTCGACTTGGACTTGGACTTGGACCTGGAACGGGACCGAGACCTGGAAGCGGACTTCGATTTGCTCCTCCTGGGGGTCCTGGACTTTGATCTGGACTTTGACCTCGACTTGGATCTGGACTTGGACCTGGAATAGGACCTGGAACGGCTGGAACGATGACGGCTCCTGGATCGGGACCGGCTTCGGCTCCTGGAGCGGCTGCGTCTGCGGCGTCGTGGGCTGGCGGAGCGGCTAAAGACAGAGAAAAGGGCCCGAGTTGAGGTTCCGTTCAGAACACAAGCCAAACTTTGGGGAGTAAAAGCGTGCCCGCCTACTACGTAACAAACGTGGTGATTAGCATGCAGCCGTTAGCATCCATGTGCTTCCACCATCGCTGGCTAAACCAGCGTTAGCCACTATAGCTTATACAGCGCCCACGGCCTTACCTTCGGCTTCTGCGTCCATAGCCTCCGTATCTGCGTGGCGGAGCACTTCTCCGGCTGTACATGGAGTCCGGGGGTCGGCCGTAGCGAGCCATTTGCACCCGAAGCTCCCGCCCGTCGAGCAAGGCACCGTCCATTGCATCCATGGCGTCCTCCGCGTCGCGCTTGTCGAGGAACCGCACAAAGGCGAAACCGCGACTCTCTTTGGTGTATCTATCCCTGGGTATATACACATCTCCCACACGACCGTACTTCTCAAAGACTCGCCGTAGAGTCTCCGGAGAAGTTCGATACGTAAGGTTGTCCACTTTCAGGGAGGTCATCCCCTCCACGTCTGGCGGCGGCCTCCCGTAGCTCATCTTGGTCGTTGTCTGAAACCACGGAGGAGAAGAGAACCACCGTTGCGCGCTACCCTCGGGCCAAACGGCTACTGATAACGAACGGACGAGTAACTGCGGCTAAAAACGTGAAATCTGGGTGTATTTTTAAAGGACCCAAGAAACAACGTTACTTCAACGGCTTACAGCTCACACGAAATGGCGGCAACAGCGCTTCCCTTTGCCCGGGCTGCGTGCCCTCTAGCGGCCGCCTCTGATTGGTTGAAATGCTCCCGCTTTTCCTCACGTTAGATCCTACAGCGCCCCCTGTCGGCGCGGAGTATCACCGGACATTTGTGGCACTACAACACTATATGATTTATTACAAGTAATTTAACATTATATATATTTATATTTAGAGATCTATTCAAGAGTCTGGCTTCAGTCGTTGCTGCGTTTCTGTTCCGTTCTTGACAGGATTTTTATTACTCCACTTAGACTTGAGATTTTATATCACGTCCACAGTGTCCCCCCGCGGTGTTTGAGTGGCATCTGTCCAGCTTGTGCTAATACCCCCGTTCGTGTTATTGGATGGGTTTACTCCTATCGGGTGTGTTCAACAGTGCCTGTCCATCCTCTCCGCACTGCAGTCAGCACAACTCGCACATTTGGCGTAGGAAGGTCACGTTACGAAGCGGCTCGGCGCTCGGAGCACTGCGCAAAAAAAAACCCCACGGCCCGGATTTGTGCCTGACGTCATGTGGAGCCCCTGTGACAGGATCCAGCAACGAAATAGCACCGGGGATAGAAGAGATGTGGACGCGCACGTCACGGTTTTGTGACATATACTCAGCAGTAAAGTAAAACAAAGCGCGTCGCTCTAAGCTGGAGTGCGCGGTCACGGCGCACGGAGACGGAGCGCTTATCCGCTATTCCAGAGACGACAGCGGCTGTTTTCTGCCTCAAAAACGAGCCTCACCGCTGACCTCGGGCGGATAAACAGCCAGCGAGCAACCGCTAATCCAGTTCTGGACGCTCGTATTCACAGCGGGGCTCGGAGCCTGCGGAAATGGACCGGACAGCACCAACCGGATTAAATGAGAGGGAATAAAGGAGACGGAAGGCAGAACAAAGCGGAGCCGAAGTGTTATGATCGTTAACCTGGTGTGCTCTTTATGTTATTGGAAATGGGATCTTTGACGAGCAGACAGAACATAGGCGTGGAAGAAGTGGACATTCCGTCCAGTTCGGTGTACCGTTATCCACCGAAATCCGGTAAGCAGTCAAACAACAGGTCGGGCTGCAGCCGCGGAGGGGCCAGGGAGCCTCTCCGTGTGGCCCCCGGGGCATCGGTGCTGCCTGGGCACCGTGCTGGCACTTTAGAAGCTGCATTTCATGCTCTTCATCATCTCTTTCAAACGTATTAAGATTACCCTTACACACACTTTATGGGAGAAAATCTCAAATTTACTTTAGATTTATTCCGTCTTGATAGCTTTTAAGCTTTTAGCTGTACTGGCGTTATTCGGCATTTTTAGAGCTTCTAAAATAAAAATAAAAAAGCCTCAACCATGAGCTGTAGACGTTCAGCAGCATCCTTTAATCTGGGGATAAGTATGAACATCATGCTGGTCTTTATAAGAAGGATATTTAAAGATAAACTCAGTAAATATGTAAAATGATTTTGACCACATTGTCAGACCTGTTTTAAGGATTTAGTGTGAATTAGCTCATTGTTACCAAGAAATACCTCAGAGCAAAAGAGTTGGAGGTTTTCTTTACTTCTTAAAAACAAACTAAAGATTCTGGGCGCAGTCATGTATTGTTCTGTGGTCACAGCCAAGTTCACCTGAGTCAGCATCCTCGGGGGCTGTTGTCAGCCATAATCCCATATTGTTGAAACAGAATTTTATTGCTAAAGGTCATAACTTATAATCATTGCCAAGAGGTGAAGAATTTAATTGTGAACACCGTGTGTTCTGGTGCCATAACCTTTGCTCGTTGGTAATTTTATAAAGTTGTTTTATGCGTTTATGATCCAGGCCAGTCCAAGTCACAGGCTGACGTGCTTGTGGGGCAGTGGGAGGTCTGGAAGGTGGTGAACCTCATCCGTTCCTGTTCCTGGGAGCTGCTGACCAAGCTTCAGCCTCCCAGCTGCTGTAAATAATAACAAGTTAGTAAACACAGGCTGAACAAGGCTTTTTGGACCCATTTTCTGAGTTTATTTTGTAAGAACACAGATAAGATGGGTGGCGCCCGGCCATCGGACCTGTATTTACAGACTCTAAACTCAGCCTGTGATTTAACCACTGACGACTCAGCTGACCCCATGTTTGAGATCCAGCCCTTTGACTCAGCACTTGCAGCCTGTGTCTGGATAATGAAGCCAGCGATTAGTTTTATAGGACTATAAATGTTCGCCACCGACGATTTGTTGGGTGTTGTCAGGGCTTAAACCTTGTTGGTTCTGTAGCAATAATAAACACTTGACCCATTTATTTTGGATGGATCTGTCTTGCAGGGAGTTACTTCGCCAGCCATTTCATCATGGGTGGGGAGAAGTTTGATTCCACCCATCCAGAAGGTTACCTGTTCGGGGAGAACACAGACCTGAACTTCCTGGGCACCAGACCTGTGGCGGTAGGTCCAGAGGACTTCCACACAGTCAGACTATTAAGTCCCTTTATCATTTAAACAAACTACCCATCACAATTTGAGACCCTGTAATTGTTCATTCTTGTCAACAGTCTCTTCAAAGTTATATAAAAGACAATAAAAAGCCCAAATGCCAGTTTTCATAATTATAGGGGGATTTGGTGCACAGCAGCTGTGGCTCCTGCTGTTGTGTTTATATGTTTTTCAGATGGATTAAAATAAGTCTTTTTTTTGTCTCATCCTGTCAGAAGTGAACTGGACCGAGGGATTATTTGGCTGGTGCCACACAGGCAAATTAGAAAAGCACCTCAAACCCAAGCGGACACGCAGACATTTACCATAAAGCTGAGATGGAGAGAAGCTGTGAATTATTAATTATTATTTGAGCAAGTAGAGCTGACATGGAGAGAATCTTCCTTCTGTCTGTTTGTGTCTAGACTGGGGCTAAAATTAGGAGCACAGTTTTCCTCCAGATTATGTGGGAGTTTATAATCCCCCTGTGGGCTCAGGTTTTTTCCTTTGTATATGTGACACAAGCGTTATATAATCTGGTGTGGTTGTGAAGCAGATGGTGCAGTGGAATCATAAAACCAGCCCACAGCCGTTGCGCTCTTGGGCTGCTGCCACCGCAGAACAAACGCAGTCAGAAATGTGGTTAAATTTGGGGGTTTCCAGGAAACGCTTTGGGGAACAGAATTGATCCTTAGCCACAAAAATCACTTTAATAGCCCATAAAAGCCACCGTCCAGATCCACGGTTGCCTTCAGGTTCATGCTGTAAAGTTTTCTTCGTCTCTCAACAAATATTTGCGTCCTGCGGCGTTTGGATGAGTTATTTCGTCTTTTCTTAAAGTGAACACTTTAATCAGTTTCTGCATTTATTTTATCATCTTTCTGAAGCTTGCAGACTTTGACTCTGACGTCTCCTGAGCATCAATGAGGCCTCCTGTGCTCCCTTTAATGAATGCTTCCGTTCATCCCGCGTTCACTCCTCAGCATGTGTTTGTTTGTGCACGGCGCTGAATATGGACCCATTCATAGCTCACAGAAACACACATATGCTCAGACAGATGAGGGTTTGTAGCTTCCAACCACATCCTGCATGTGACCCTCAAACCAGCCCCACTCTTTTACGCCCCGTCAGCGGCTGCGCGGCGAGTTTCAACGTTGTCTGTGATGGATCCAGCTGGTTTCAGGGAAAAGGAAGGAAGGAAGTGGATGCTCACCTGGTCCCTATTGTCACCTTTAAATAAAAACAAAGCTCCGTTTGATCTGAGAGTGTTTTACAATCTGCAACGCGTTCCAAACTCCGACCTCGTCCCCGTGTGACGACTCAGCATCTGTCGGCACAGATCTCTGTGAGGAACGTCGGCATGACAGACTAATGCTGGTAAACGTGTGTTTTCACGTCTGTCTCTTTTGTAGTTCCCTTACGCAGCGCCCCCTCCTCAGGAGCCGGTAAAGACGCTACGAAGCCTTATAAACATCCGTAAGGACACGCTGCGACTTGTACGGTGGGGCCCTCCTTCACTCTAAACACACGTCTCTGCTGTTTCAGCCAGAACTGTAGATTTCATTAGAATCCTTTAAAACATCCTCTCAACCTGTGTAGTGAAGCACAAACACGGTACCTTTAATCTAACCTCACGTTGCCAGGTGTTGAAAAGCTCCTTGACCTTCTCGTGTAGATGCAGCGAGGACCTGAAGCTGCCGGGTGAGGAGGCTGCGGGGAAGAACAGGGCCTGCTACAATATTGAGTTCACCTTTGACGCCGACACACAGGTGGCCGTCACAATCTACTACCAGGCCATAGAAGAGTTTCACAACGGTGTGCCAGTGTAAGTGTCGGCAGGGTTAAGTGTGTGTGTGTGATGTACGGTGTGTGTACATGGACTGACTAATAATTGCATCCTCAGGAAATCGCCACATCTGCCACCACTTAATAATAACAAGTCCTAAATAATATTTTAAATGCTTAACTTTGAACAGAGTTTATACGTTTTCCATTGAATAACATTGTTTTCATGTCTTATATAACAGCCGACTTGCTGATTAGGTGTAGAAGCTTGCATTAAAGTGTGTGTGTGTGTGTGTGCGTGTGTGCGTGTGTGCGTGTGTGTGTGTGTGTGTGTGTGTGTGCGTGTGTGTGTGTGCGTGTGTGTGTGTGTGTGTGCGTGTGTGTGTCCTGCAGCTACCTGCCTCAGGACAGCTCTCTGCAGTCTGAGACGGTGCACTTCAAGCGGGGAGTGAGCCAGCAGTTCTGTCTGCCCTCACACACCGTCAACCTGAGCGAGTGGGCCGAGGACGAGGTCGGTTCTGTCTCCTACCAGCTGCAGCTTCACGTCTCTTTTGTCTCCTCACCTTCCTTTGGTCTCCTCTCAGCTGCTGTTTGACATGGACAAAGAGATCTTCCCCATGGTGATCCAGGCCGTGGTAGCAGAGGGGGAAGGTGAGTCCTGGATGGATCAGCTGGTGTTGGAAGTGACATTGCAGAATTTGATGACGGCCATTTTCTGAATCTGTAGAACATCTGGGCCACTCTCACATCCTGTTGGCTACATTTGAAAAGGTAAGAAAGCTTCCTGAGTTTATATTGGATTCTCCCCGAGTCGGGTTTGTTCAGAGAAACAACGAAGGAAGAGAATAAAACCGTGAGCTGGAACCAACACCAGAACACCAGACCATCAGAACATGGCGTCCAGCACACGTCTCACATCAGCATCTCCTCACCCTCGTCATGCAAGTGAATGCTTGATTTAATGTTGCTCTCCTTCTCAGCATATGGACGGGAGCTACTGCGTGAAGCCTCTGAAGCAGAAACAAGTGGTGAATATTTGCTCCTCCTCCTTCCTTCCTTCCTCCTTCTCTGCAGTTTTTTCCTTTTGAAGACGCATCAAAGCCTAATTTCCCGTCTCTTGCTGCGGCTTTCTTTCATCCCTTCCTCCTCTGCAGGTGGATGGCGTGAGCTACCTGCTGCAGGAGATCTATGGGATAGAAAACAAATACAACAGCCAGGAATCAAAGGTAAACATCAGTCTGGCTGCTAAATAATAAACGAGCTTTCTTCTGCCCGCTTGTGTTGACACAGAAATTCTCATTCCCACAGGTCGCCGATGATGAGATTAGCGACAACAGCGCCGAGTGCGTGGTGTGTTTATCGGATGTGCGAGACACGCTCATCCTGCCCTGCAGGCACCTGTGTCTCTGCAACGCCTGTGCAGACACGCTGCGCTACCAGGCCAACTGCTGCCCCATCTGCAGACTGCGTGAGTTCCCAACGGGCAGGGAGCCTTTTCCAGCCGCTGCCGCTGTTCCCAGGAGCCAAACGGAGCGGCCGCTTCCGTCCTTCTCTGCTAACGTCGGGTTTTAAATTCCCCTGCAGCTTTCAGAGCGCTGCTGCAGATCCGAGCCATGAGGAAGAAGCTCAGTCCCATTTCGCCGAGCAGCTTCAACCCCGTCATCACTTCGCAGACGTCTGACTCGGAGGAACACTCGGTGAGAAGGAAACAGCCCCCGGAAAATCTGCTGAATGCGCGTAAACTAACGAGCGCGCTGTCCCGTCCCGGCCCCCAGGCGTCCGAGCACATCCCTCCCGGCTACGAAGCCGTGTCTCTCCTGGAGGCGCTGAACGGCCCCCTCAACACCTCCTCGGTGGCGCCCCCTCCTCTCCACTCCGGTCCCAGCCACGTTTCGGGGGCGCTGCCCCCCTACAGCAGCGAGCCACACCCGGCCCCAGCACGCTCCCTCTCCCCCCTCGACCACTCCAACTCCAGTCAGGGACTCAAACTCAAGAAGAGTGGTTCCAAGTGAGTCCCACCTCAGCTCAGGACCTTAGAAATGCCCCTGAAATGTGTCTAAACTGGGAGAGAAACACAAATCTGCCTCATTCATTATGAATCTACTTATATAACATGCTGAAAAATTGATGTTTTAAGATTAACATTTAAAATCCACATTCGTTTTTCAGAATGAATCCACAAACATTGTAAACGGTTGCTAATCAACGTGATTTAGGTTTTATTATTTCTTGAATAATCACTCAGAATCTGGTTTAACTCGATATATATTATATCATTAGCGTATCTGCATTCATTAGTCTAATTGTTCTCACTAGCTGGGGTTAAAAAACATTCAGGCACTTGACATGGTCAGAAATAAACTTGATGGCATCTTTTATCCCGCTCCGTGACCTTGTTTCAGGTCTCTTTCCCAGAATTCCTCAGTGCTTCCTGAGGAGGAGGATGAGAAGTCCTGCAGTGAATCAGAAGCCTTTCAGCAGAAGCTCAGTGTGGACAAACAGGAGGTTCGTGTGTGTGACCGCTTTCTTTTTAAATCTCATCGTCAGTTCTTTTTAAAGGACACGGGTGTGTACATGTGTGTACGCGCGTGTGTGTGTGTGTGTGTGTGTGCGTGTGTGTGTGTGTGTGTGTGTGTTCAGAGGACCATCTGCTGTTGTCAGCTTGTCACTTTCTGCTGCGTTGGTTGTTTTCACAGAGCGGAGTGACCCCAGACAGCGAGAACTTGACCTTGTCCTCGTCTGGAGCCATCGACCAGTCATCCTGCACTGGGACGCCGCTCTCCTCCACTATCACCTCCCCTGAAGGTGCACACACACCCCCACACACACACACACACTCACACACACAGTTGTTATTGGTTGGTTTCGCCAACAGCGCTAATAGCAACATTAGCTCCACAAAGATTTTTTGAGGTTTGCGGCTTTTCTCCAGTTGAAACCAACTTAAAAACCAGTGAAATATGATGCGTTTGACAGAGAACAGACGTCTTATGTTCTAGTTTTGTGAAGAATCAGGATTTATCTATGAATTTTGGACATTTTCCCTGGCATCCAGCCAGAAGAAGCCTGGGTTGTGTAATGTCAGCGTCGGACCCTGATGTGTATCTCCGTGTGTCTGCCAGACCCTGTGAGCAGCAGCCTGGTCCAGTCAGTGATGTCCATGGCCTCGTCTCACTCGCAGCACTCCCACATCAGCACTGACACCATGTCCTCCATGTCAGGGTCTTACCTGGCCGGAGTGGAAGGCGAGCCCGGGGCCGACGATGGAGGTGACGTGGAGGCCGAGGAGGAGAACCAGGACGCCTTCATGGAGAGCCGAGGACCATCGCAGCAGGACGGGGTGAGGAGTCTTGTTATCCAGGCAGGTTTCTCTCACGTATTCCACCCCCTCACTGGGTTTTTGGCTCTGTTTCCCCCAGGAGTTTTCCCAGGAGCCAAAGGGAAACAACTATTCCCTGGCTGTAGAGGAGCGGGATTCAGAGGTGACGAACACGCCGACGTTGATCACGCTGTCTTCATCTGAAGGTTTAGAGCCACATTTGTGTTTTCTTTAGGGAAACGATGTCACCGAAGACGACTGCTCGTCCCCGTCTAACGGCAAAGGTACATGGTCACCGTCTTTCACCTGCTAAAATCCATCTTTGTCCCTTTGGTCACCTACCAGCTCTGCCTGGCAACCATTCAATCAGCTTCAGGACCATCGAGAGCAAAAATGTCCTCATTTTTGCCTTCATCAGGACCAGCAGCACACGTCTCTCAGCATTCTGGTCACTAACATAAACAGCGTGGCCACAATGCAGAAACCAAACGCCTCCCTGACTCAGCTGACAGTCGATCATTCCAGGGACTATAATGTCCAAGTTGTCCACACTTTACAGCCAGTGTCTCCTAACTGATCAATTCCACAAGCACTTATTGTGCAATTAACGTTTCCATCGGCTGATTGGGCCACAAAACCCTTCATTTAAGATAGGAAATGAGCAGACAAAGGGCTTCCTCTGCTGTCTAGATGAGGGTTTGATACATTAATAGCCTCCATTCAGCATGATTAGCACATCTATGTTAACGTGTGAGGGCTTGTTGGTGCTCTAAACATTTGTGTATAAAGGCCACAATTATAGACTCATAAAAAATGGATACTTTTATCATAGTGCAAGTCAAACCTTCTCCGTGTGTGTGTGTGTATGTGTGAGTGTGTGTGTGTGTGTGTGAGGCTGAGGAGAGTTTTGAATATTAAAGTGTTTGTAGTGATTCATTAAACAGGGACACAAAAGGAAACAAGGTCACTTTCATTAGACTTCAGTATCAGACAGGGAAATTAGATTGCTGTGAGTGTGTGTGAGTGTGAGTGTGTGAGTGTGTGTGTGTGTGTGTGTGTGTGCGTGCGCCATATTGAAGCAGTCTGAGTACCTGTTGCGTTGATGAATGACCTTTCAGAGATGAGGGGGCTTATGCTGCCTGATGTCTCCTCTCAGTGTGTCACACGCACACACGCACACACACATAGAACTCATTATTATTTTAAAATTCTTAGCTCGTTACCATCTTGGTCTTTAAAATGACCGTTATTTTAATTACTGCCTTCCCAGCATGAACTCCACCCCGCCCCCCCAGACACACACACACACACACACGCACGCACGACTTCTCCTGCTGTGCCTGGCTGCTCTTGTTTGACCTTTGCCCTCGCTTGCAGGTGGGCGGAGCAGGTGTCCAGAGCTGGTCAATAACAATCAGGGCGTGGCCCTCTGTGACACGCCCTCTATGGGGCTGGATAATGAGCAGGCTCCCGACAGCCGATTCGCCGGTGAGTGAACGCGGACCCTCTGAGGCCCAGCAGAGCGTTTCTGATCTTAACTTCATGTTCAGAGGCAGAGGGCTTTTATTTTGGGGCATTTGGCCAGCAGAGACGAGCTGTTTCTCTGCCCAGCATGAAGATCTGGAGCCCTTCTTCTCTTCACGCCACCCTCCGTGGTCATTGCCCCTCCCTATTTATCTCCACTCTGTCTTTGTGTGGTTCCCCGCATGCTGTGTGTTGGCTGTGTGAGCGTCTGTTCCATCCCATAGTTGAGGTTCAGCCCTGAGCTGCTTTGCATTAACATCTGCAGAGTCATTCTGGCTCCCTCCATCTTCCCTCCTCTCCTCTCCTCCTCTCCTCCACTGCTTCCTAACACTCTTTTTGTGACCGTCTGAGTGCTCAGATATCAGTTTTCATGTGTGTGATCTTGCCCCCCTCTTAACGCTGCATCATTTCCCCTCTGAAACCTGTTTTACGACCTTTGTGTCTTTGACCTCGTGACCTTTTTCTCTATCTGTGGTGTAAACGTGTTCTGTCTCTGTTTCTCTCCCTTTTCCATCACTCCCTTCTTCTTATCCCGGACATTTTCCTTCCTCCTCTCCCTCCATTTCTCCTCCGTTTTCTCGCCTTCTTTTGGACGGACAGATGAGGAGTCGTGCCCAGTGCACATTGAGGACTAGGTATGGAGTCACGGTCAGACGCCAGACGGGCCACCAGGGATATTTTACGATATTTTCTTTATTATTTTGAGTTGGTTTTTTTAGTTCTGCATCAGTTGTTGTTGTGTGAATTGATTCATCATTTATAATTAGCTGTTTTTCTTCCTCCTTTTATTATAACTTCTGTTTTTATTTAATACATTTCTGCTTGAGATGAGTTTTTAATTGATCGTATTCTCTGTCCTTAATTGGAGCTAAAGAAGAAAACATGATATTTTATAAACAAGCAGAGTTTTACATGTCAGATTAAGAGTAGTCACTCCAGAAGACACTGGTGCCGGTTCCGTGACGGTTCCGTGACGGTTCCGTGACGGTTCCGTGACCGCTGCCTCTCGTCTCTACAGGTCTGATGTATCTCGGGGGCTTCAGGTCAGCGTTGGAGCCCCATCCCAACCGCACCTCCAGCAGCAACATCAACCTGGAGGAGCCGAGGCTGGGAACCAGGGACGGCCAGAGTCCTCAAGATTCCCGTCGTGGACCATTCATTGTGTAACACACTTTAAACACAGCCACACACACACACGTGCGGGTGCACACACACACACACACACAGTCTTCTCTTTCTTACCTGCCGTCTTGCGCTGCATCACTGGATGCCGTCCTCACTGAACAGGGAAACCAAACCACCTCCTCCGTCAGTCCCAGGATCCCGGGGGGGGGACGCAGCAGCATCAGTCCGTCATCTGTGCACTTTTCTATGTGTATTTTTTCTGTGAGCTAATGTGGGGGGATGATTAGCCTGTTGTTATTTATTACCTGTAGGCCGGACAATGAGCGTTTGTCTTGTGACGCCGCTGCTCCTTCCTCTCTTCTATTACCAGCCAAACAGTCAGGGGCTAATGTGATCGGCAATCGGATTTATTACTCCTCCTTCGCCTCGGTTCAATAGTCGACGTTGAACGAGTGGTCGGACACGACTCACACGTCAGCTCACGCCAGACTTACAAACCCGCGCTGGATCCTGTCCCCAGATCAGGGAGCTCCCGCCTCGACTTCGCATGCAGCTTTTTTTTTTTGTCTTTCTTGGACTTCAAACATCTCTAGAGTCGCCAACAGGCAGGTAAAATGGCGGACAGACAGTGGCCGACATGGACCTGCAGCAAAAAGGTGACAGGAGGTGGATCTCAAAAGAATGTTCATGCCATTTGAGTCATCAGCTAACTGAGGTTAATGTAAACATGAACGCGGATGACTCGAGAAGGTCTCAACAGCGAGGCCTTTAGATTACCCTCTGGTGGTTGGCTGTGGTAAAGGACTCATCCCAACGCCACCTGTGGCTTCGGTTCACGTCCCCACCTGTTCACCTTTCAGACACACAGGTGGGAAATCAGTATTGCAAATGACATCAGCACCACGAGGCGGCAGCGGTCCAGATGCGGGGGTCTCACTTTGGAGCAAGTGAAGAATGTTCAGCGTATCATTTATGTCAGTAGAGGTAAACCTGTCTCTCTCTCTCTCTCTCTCACACACACACACACACACGCATGTCAGTATCATCTCAGTGCAACAAGAACTCAACAGACACCATCAAGCAATAAAGATGCCAAAGCTGCATCAGTTCCTTTGCTCCTGCCGGAGGATCCACGGAGACGCTTCTTCCTTTACGCTCTGCATACTGGAAGGATTTATAGTCAGAGCAACATGCTGTCAGACACACTCTCATCACCTGAGGCCCTTTTCCCTTCTTTCATGGAGCTTTTAGTTGATTTTGTTTTAGATAAGCTGGATGTGTAGCTCGCCTGTCGTCAGTGTTTTCTGTTTCTGTGTTATGATTTGTTGTAAAACACTGTGTTTAAATAGAATGTGGATGAAGATGACATGTGAAAAAAAGTTAAGGTTTACAATCTTGCACACACACACACACACACACACACACACATGCATTTTCATGTGACAAAAAGGGATGTTATCAACATTGAATGCACTATTAGCTGTTTCCTAGACAACATCGTTGTTGGTGCATGAGGGGATGAGTGAGCATGTTAGTCTAGGTCAGTCTGCACCCTCCTATAGAATACTTGAAGAATCACTACACACGTGAGGCTGTAACATATCCTTCCTCAGTCTTAGATATTAGGGTATGTATGGGTTGCTGGCTCCCTGCACCCCTGTCCTGAACTGTTCTGGTCTAAACTGCACTACTACACTATATCCAAGCTGCGAACAGTCATGTGATCATTTATGAATGTGTCGTCGTGCCTCTCATGGGCACCGCTCACCAGTGAGGTATCAAAAGGAACGGGCCTGGTCCGTCTTTTCTAGAACTGAGTGTCAAAAAAATGTCAAATGGACAATAAAGTTTTTGCATCTATCAGCCACTGACGAGAGATTGTGTGTTTGTTTGAATGGGGGGGGTGGGTGGTGGTGATGGGGGGGGTGGATGGGGGGGGGTCATTAATCAGGGCAGGATTATTTTAAGCCGATGTAACATGGTTGCGTTAAGTGAAACGCTTGCTGTCCCATACGTTATACCTTCCTTAGTTTGATCCTAAAATATGAAAATGACGGTAAAATGCTGCAACGAACGTGTGAATAAAGTTTTGTTTCACCAAAATTGAATTTAGACAACTGAGAAGTGTGGTTTAGAGTGATTAGATGATCATGAAAAACCCCAAAAATATAAAAACTAAAAGGAACAAATGTGATTACTGCTAATGCAATGTAATTAATGTGTGTGCGTGAGTGGTGTGTGTGTGTGTGTGTGTGTGTGTGTGTGTGTGTGTGTGTGTCTCAAAGTCTCAAAAAGCATGTTCTTAAATGACATTTAAATGCTTCTGCCTGCCGGGGTCCTTCTTGCCTTTCAGTGTCACTAATGTTGTTGCCATTAATCCCAATTTCCAGTCTTGCTTCATCTAAATACGTCGACACTTGTGCATTAACCATCGAGTTTGACACGTTGGCCACATCACCTCTCCCTTTTCCTAGAGGATGGGTTTCTCCTCTCAGAAGGTGGACAGAAGTCATCTGTCCTTCCTGTCCCTGCTGGACTGGCGTCAGTGCTGAGACGGGTGCAGGACAGCGAAGGAGCCTCAGCTGAAAACGTCTCACACACACACAGACGTGCTCAGACGCTGCAGATATGATGCAGGCTGCCGTCCTCCTCCTGCTGCTCTTCACAGGTAAGCTGCACCAGCGTGTCAGCTGGATATCTCCTTTTTCAGCAGATTTAGGACAGATTTCCCAGGAGTTGTCTGAATAATGTGTGAAAGTGATGCATCTCTAAATGCGTCAGTGAGACACAACATTGTGTTTAACCCAGTCATTGCTCTGTTTACATCTGGGGAGGAACTTGTTTGGGGACGTGCTGCCTTTTACTGTGGATTTCATCCAAATATGGTCACGTAGGTGTTGAACTGAGACATTTTAGGCATTTAACAGACACTTTTGTCCAATGCGACATCCATGTGATTGAGGTCCCTGTGAATAAAATACTAGCTTACAGTCCTAAACTACCTTCTACCAGCACAACTACCAACTACAGGAGCAGAGCTGTGGACAGGGAGAGAAGGGGGATGTATACAGGAGAGAGGTAGAAGAAGAACTGGGTCTTCCAGAGCTTTTTGAAGGTAGAGAGGTTTGTTCCTGATCTGACAGAGCTCTGGAGATCATTCCGGTCCTTCAGGGAACAAGAGATGAGAATAGTCTGGATTGCTGTGGCTGAACAAGCTTTTCCACTCGACGCTCATGTGTGGAATAATGTGGGCAGCTACAGGAAGCCAGAGCTCCATCAGCACTGGGGCGATGCTTTGGGTTGGTTGAAGAACAGACGAGTGAGTTCTTCAACACATGCTGCTAATGTAGTCAGACGGTATAATTGCTGTAGTGAAAAAACATTCCTATTTTTAACGTTAAACCTGGGAAAATAAATGAATCAGGATATTTTTAAAAAGCCAAACAAACAAACAAAACCCGTCTTTGGTGAATGTACACAAGATGCAGTAACCTTGAAGAAAGTGTGCAGCTACCAGGACGTTCTGGACCACCTGAACCTGACCACCGACAACAACGTGTTCAGACTGACCCGGCCCGTTCTGGACCACACTCAGCCCACCACAGTGGAGCTGGACATCATCCTGTTCGCCATCCTGTCTGTGGTAGGGGCTTCATGAGGCTGCGCTTCATCTGCAAACACCATCGAGCATTTAACCTTCTCTGATCTGTGTGTGTGTGTGTGTGTGTGTGTGTGTGTGTGTGTGTGTGTTGCCAGGTTGAGAAAACACAAACTTTCATTCCTTTCATCTGGGCGTCCATGGTGAGTGACATTAAACCCTCCAGACGACAGGATTGTAGTGATCCACCTCACTGTAAATGGAGGCGGAGCTTCTGTTGCCATGGCTCCTGATGTTTTTCCCTTTCTTGACCATTTTCTGGTCTTCTCTCTACCCACATTGCCTGGATGTGAAATCTATGTTTATGTTTAGCATCATCCATCCATCAGTGCCTCATTTAATGCTGCACTCCTATTGGTGAGTTGGTAACCATGGCAGCAGTCACATTGTGAAACAGTCAGCTTCCCTCTTACGGTGTGTTTCTGTAAAAGCCTCGAACTATACGTGTGTTACCTTTGGACATCCGACATTCTCAAACATGCACGCTTGGTTTTGATGTGCTGCAGAGATGGAACAACCATCGCATCTCCTGGGATCCTGAAGAATTCTGTGGAATCACCAAGGTTTCAGTACCCCAGGACATCCTGTGGAAACCAGACCTCTTCATCTATGAAATGTGAGCCCACTGCAGGGACATGTCAAGAAACAAGCGCATAGATGTGTAAATGTATAGTTGCACCTGCAGTAAATAGCAAAAACTATTATAGAACTAGCTTTTTTTAAACATTTTGTTCCAATTTGCACCTAATGGTTATGGTGCCCTTCCCGTGGGTTCACCACCTGCAGGAGGGGCCAAGGTGGTCAGGTGTGTTGTGTATAGGTAGCGGCCGAAGGCAGGGACCTTGGCAGTCTGATCCTCGGCTGCATAAACTGGCTCTAGGGACATGGAATGTCACCTCTCTGGTGGGAAAGGAGCCTGAGCTGGTGCGCGAGGTCGAGAAATTCCGAATAGATATAGTCGGCTTCACCTCGACGCACGGTAAGGGCTCTGGAACCAGTCTTCTCGAGAGGGGTTGGACTCTCTACCACTCTGGAGTTGCTGATGGTGAGAGGCGACAGGCAGGGGTGGCAACTCTGGTTGCTCCCCAACTCAGTGCCTGTATATTGGAGTTTACCCCGTTGGATGAGAGGGTAGCCTCCCTTCGCCTTCGGGTAGGGGGAACGGATCCTGACTGTTGTTTGTGCCTATGGCCCAAACAGCAGTTCAGCGAATCCAACCTTTTTGGAGTCCTTAGAGGGAGTGCTGAAGAGTGCTCCTTGCAGGGGCTCCCTCGTCCTCCTGGGTGACTTCAATGCTCACGTTGGGCAGCGACAGTGAGACCTGGAGAGGTGTGACTGGGAAGAAGGCCCCCCCTGATCTGAACCCGAATGGTGTTTTATTATTGGACTTCTGTGCTCATCTCAGATTGTCCATAACAAACACCTTGTTCAGGCATAAAGGCGTCCACATGTGCACTTGGCACCAGGACGCCTGGGACCGCAGATCGATGATCGACTTTGTGGTTTTGTCATCGGATTTGCGGCCGCATGTTTCTGGACACTCAGATAAAGAGAGGGGTGGAGCTGTCAACAGATCACAACCTGGTGGTGAGTTGGCTCCGATGGTGGGGAAGGATGCCGGACAGACCTGGCAGACCCAAACATATTGTGAGGGTCTGCTGGGAACGCCTGGAAGAGTCCCCTGTCAGAAGGAGCTTCAACTCACGCCTCAGGGAGAACTTTGACCATATCCAGGGGAGGGGGGGACATTGAGTCCGAGTGGACCATGTTCCATGCCTCCATTGTAGAGGTGGCTGACCGGTGCTGTGGCCGCAAGGTGGTTGGTGCCTGTCGTGGTGGCAATGCCCAAACCCGCTGGTGGACACCAATGGTGAGGGATGCCGTCAGGCTGAAGAAGGAGTCGTATCGGGCCTTACTGGCCTGTGGGACTCCTGAGGCAGCAGATGGGTACCGGCGTGCCAAGCGGAGTGCAGCTACGGCGGTTGCCGAGGCAAAGACCCGGGCATGGGAAGAGTTCGGTGAGGCCATGGAGAACGATTTCTGAACGGCTTCGAAAAGGTTCTGGACCACCATCCGGCGTCTGAGGAAGGGGAAGCAGTGCACTGTCAATACTATGTATAGTGGTGATGGTGTGCTGCTGACCTCAATTCAGGATGTTGTGGATCGGTGGAAGGAATACTTCAAGGACCTCCTTAATCCCACCAACACGCCTTCCAGTGAGGAAGCAGGGCCTGGGGACCTGGGGGCAGGCTCTCATATCGCCAGGGCTGAAGTTGCCTGAGGAAGTAAAAAAACTCCTTGGTGGCAAGGCCCCGGTGGTGGATGAGATCCGCCCGGAGTTCCTTAAGGCTCTGGACATTGTAGGGCTGTCGATGTTGACTCTGCAACATTGCATAGACATCGGGGGCGGTGCCGCTGAATTGGCAGACCGGGGTGGTAGTCCCTCTTTTTAAAAAGGGGGACTAGAGGGTGTGTTCCAACTATAGGGGGATCACACTCCTCAGCCTCCCTGGTAAGGTCTTTTCAGGGGTACTGGAGAGGAGGGTCCGCCGGATAGTTGAACCTCGGATTCAGAAGGAGCAATGTGGTTTTCGTCCTGGGTGTGGAACAGTGGACCAGCTCTACACCCTCAGCAGGATCTTCGAGGGTGCATGGGAGTTTGCCCAACTAGTCCACATGTGTTTTGTGGACTTGGAGAAGGCATTCGACCGTTCCCCTCGGGGGGTCCTGTGGGGGGTCCTCCGTGAGTATGGGGTGTCGGGCCCCCTATATGGGCCGTCCGCTCCCTGTACGATCGGTGTCAGAATTTGGTCCGCATTGCTGGCAGTAAGTCGAACTCGTTTCCGGTGAGGGTTGGTCTCCGCCAGGGCTGCCCTTTGTCACCGATTCTGTTCGTGACTTTTATGGACAGAATTTCTAGGTGCAGTCATGGTGTTGAGGGGGTCCGGTTTGGTGACTTCTAACGATCACTGGATAAGGTCGCCGCAGCGTATGAAGCGGCTGGGATGAAAATCAGCACCTCCAAATCCAAGATCACGGGTACAAACGGCCGAAATGAGCTTCCTCCGTACGGTGGCTGGGCTCTCCCTTAGAGATAGGGTGAGAAGCTCTGCCATCCGGGAGGAGCTCGGAGTAGAGCCGCTGCTCCTCCGTGTTGAGAGGAGCCAGATGAGGTGGCTTGGGCATCTAGTTAGGATGCCCCCTGGATGCCTCCCTGGTGAGGTGTTTAGGGCATGTCCCACCGGCAGGAGACCCCCGGGAAGACCCAGGACACGTTGGAAAGACTATGTCTCTCGACTTGTCTGGGAACGCTTGGGGATCCCCCCGGATAAGCTGGAAGAAGTAGCTGGGCTTCTCCTCTTAGGCTGCTGCCCCCGCGACCCGACCCTGGATAAGCGGTAGAGGATGGATGGATGGATGGATGGATGGATGGATGGATGGATGGATGGATGGATGGATGGATGGATGGATGGGTTATGGTGCCGAGCCTATAAAGGCTATGTGGCTACTTTTCTGTGTCACCTCAGGATCCAGAAGGACGAGTCGCCTATGAACCCCTACGTAGATGTGACCTACGATGGCCTTGTGGCATCAGACCAGGACGTGAAGGTGGTCTCCACCTGTAAGATGGACGTCCACAAGTTCCCCTTCGACACCCAGAGCTGCAACATCACCATCGGATCTGCAAACTACTGTGGTGAGAGAGAAAGGCCATTTTGGCTTACGTATACCTTCACCTTTTCCACTTGCTTTCATCCTCCTCTCACCTCAGCCAAAGAAATGAGGCTGGTCCCGTTCTCCAACTCGTCACGGGCCACCCAGTTTTCCCGAGAAGTGATTAAGACGCAGGGCGAGTGGGAGTTCCTCCAACTGTCTGTCACCCGCACTAATTTCAGCATCCAAGACAGTCAAATCTGGGAAAACCTCATTTACACAGTAAGATGAAAGAGATGAAAATGCTCATGTTGGGCTGTGTGTGTGTGTGTGTGTGGGGGGGGGGGGGGGGGCTGCCATGCATGATGGTAACCCTCAGTTACACCTGAAACTACTGCTGGTCCGTGCAGCTACTCAAAGGTGCTGTAAACCTTTTTCCTAAGTTCACCATGAAGAGGAGGCCCCTCCTCTACGTCATCAACTTCCTGCTGCCCATTGTCTTCTTCCTGACTCTGGACCTGGCCTCCTTCTTCATCGCTGACCACCGAGGAGAGAAGCTGGGCTTCAAGGTCACTGTGCTGCTGGCCATCTCTGTGCTGCTGCTCATCCTGAATGACATCCTGCCCTCCATGTCCAACAAGACCCCTCTCATAGGTACAGCGGTGCTGTGACTGGACCGTTCCTCCAGGTCGGATAGTACCAGAATCAAGGCTGTGGTGCCCTCTTTCCTCCTTGCAGCTACCTACTGTATCGTGATCTTTGCGCTGATGCTGCTCAGTCTGCTGGAAACCATTTTGGTGACCTACCTTCTGGATAAAAGCTCCCAGGAGAAACTGAGGGTGATGAAGAACTGCGAGGACAAACAGGGACGAGACGACCGTAGAACAGGTCAGAACTAAGCTGCTGACAGCCTGATCCGATTCTGAGTAAAAGGGTTGAAGCTGCACGACGTCACATCCTGTAACTTGAAGCTATCGGTCAGTTCGCCTCTTGTGGCCGCCCTGCTTTGTGTTTTCAGACCAGGCGAAACGGAGCTGCTGTTCGTGCATCTGTAAAGCGTCTGGTGACGACCACCAGGGCGAAGTGAATCCTGTGGCTGAAGAGGTACGGCGGCCTAAAAGTCCCATCGGTTATTCACAGAGGTGGAGAAAAGCTGGCTAGAATTCACATCAGCTACAAACCTGTGTAATTACCAGTGTTGTACTCATTACAATGTGCTCAGTGATCCCAGATCAGAGGTATTTTCCCCAAAGAAAGCCATTCCAGGTGGTAGCTGGATGTGGAGTACAGACAAACCACCCAAACAGCATTAAATCCCAGGTGGTCTGTGTCTGAAGCTCTGCTGTGTGTGCAGGTGAACACCAACATACAGCCGGGAGACGGCGGCGTGTTAATGCTGATCCTGGAGCAGCAGAAGGAGCTGCAGAAGACCCTGAACCTGCACCTTGGCCGCAGGGGGGAATCCTGCAAACTCATGCTGCTGGCTGCCAGAATCAACAAAGCCTTCTTCTTCTTCTACGTCGCGGCCGTCTCCGTCTTTCTGCTCCTCATCTTTGCAGAATGGAGCTCCTGAAACGGCGAAGGAAGCGTGAACGTCAGTGCAGGAGCGTCTGCTCCTAAAACATGTCCTCGGTATTTAAAGTGTGTTGCAAGCATGTTGTACCTGACAGCACACACGAGTTTCCTGTCCTGGTTTAATCCTTCACACGTCAGATTTGTTGAATGTTGAATCCCAGTGGGGCCTTAAAGCCAAATGTCACCTCACTAAAGAGTCACAGGTGCATGGAAAGGAAGCAGGAGGCTGAAACACAATTGCAGATCCCTGGAGGCACCTTGGCGAGCTGGACACGACCTGAGGCCCTTTTCCCTTCTTTCATGGAGCTTTTAGTTGATTTTGTTTAGATAAGCTGGATGTGTAGCTCGCCTGTCGTCAGTGTTTTCTGTTTCTGTGTTACGATTTGTTGTAAAACTCTGTGTTTAAATAAAATGTGGATGAAGATGACATGTGCACACACACACACACACACACACACACACACACATGCATTTTCATGTGACAAAAAGGGATGTTATCAACATTGAATGCACTATTAGCTGTTTCCTAGACAACATCGTTGTTGGTGCATGAGGGGATGAGTGAGCATGTTAGTCTAGGTCAGTCTGCACCCTCCTATAGAATACTTGAAGGATCACTACACACGTGAGGCTGTAACATATCCTTCCTCAGTCTTATATATTAGGGTATGTATGGGTTGCTGGCTCCCTGCACCCCTGTCCTGAACTGTTCTGGTCTAAACTGCACTACTACACTATATCCAAGCTGCAAACAGTCATGTGATCATTTATGAATGTGTCGTAGTGCCTCTCATGGGCACCGCTCACCAGTGAGGTATCAAAAGGAACGGGCCTGGTCCGTCTTTTCTAGAACTGAGTGTCAAAAAAATGTCAAATGGACAATAAAGTTTTTGCATCTATCAGCCACTGATGAGAGATTGTGTGTTTGTTTGAATGGGGGTGGGTGGGGGGGGTAATTAATCAGGGCAGGATTATTTTAAGCCGATGTAACATGGTTGCTTTAAGTGAAACGCTTGCTGTCCCATATGTTGTCCTTTCCTTAGTTTGATCCTAAAATATGAAAATGACGGTAAAATGCTGCAACGAATGTGTGAATAAAGTTTTGTTTCACCAAAATTGAATTTAGACAACCGAGAAATGTGATTTAGAGTGATTAGATGATCATGAAAAACCCCAAAAATATAAAAACTAAAAGGAACAAATGTGATTACTGCTAATGCAATGTAATTAATGTGTGTGTGTGTGTGTGTGTGTGTGTGTGTGCGTGAGTGTGTGTGCGTGCGTGTGCGTGCGTGAGTGTGTGTGTGTGAGTGTGTGTGTGTGTGTGTGTGTGTGTAAATGCTTCACAAGTCTCAAAAAGCATGTTCTTAAATGACATTTAAATGCTTCTGCCTGCCGGGGTCCTTCTTGCCTTTCAGTGTCACTAATGTTGTTGCCATTAATCCCAATTTCCAGTCTTGCTTCATCTAAATACGTCGACACTCGTGCATTAACCATCGAGTTTGACACGTTGGCCACATCACCTCTCACTTCTCCTGGAGGATGGGTTTCTCCCCTCAGAAGGTGGACAGAAGTCATCTGTCCTTCCTGTCCCTGCTGGACTGGCGTCAGTGCTGAGATGGGTGCAGGACAGCGAAGGAGCCTCAGCTGAAAACTTCTCACACACACACAGACGTGCTCAGACGCTGCAGATATGATGCAGGCTGCCGTTCTCCTCCTGCTGGTCTTCACAGGTAAGCTGCACCAGCGTGTCAGCTGGATATCTCCTTTTTCAGCAGATTTAGGACAGATTTCCCAGGAGTTGTCTGAATAATGTGTGAAAGTGATGCATCTCTAAATGCGTCGGTGAGACACAACATTGTGTTTAACCCAGTCGTTGCTCTGTTTACATCTGGGGAGGAAGTTGTTTGGGGACGTGCTGCCTTTTACTGTGGATTTCATCCAAATATGGTCACGTAGGTGTTAAACTGAGACATTTTAGGCATTTAACAGACACTTTTGTCCAACGCGACATCCATGTGGTTGAGGTCCCTGTGAATAAAATACTAGCTTACAGTCCTAAACTACCTTCTACCAGCACAACTACCAACTACAGGAGCAGAGCTGTGGACAGGGAGAGAAGGGGGATGTATACAGGAGAGAGGTAGAAGAAGAACTGGGTCTTTCAGAGCTTTTTGAAGGTTTGTTCCTGATCTGACAGAGCTCTGGAGATCATTCTGGTCCTTCACGGAACAAGAGATGAGAATAGTCTGGATCGCTGAGGCTGAACAAGCTTTTCCAATCGACGCTCATGTGTGGAATAATGTGGGCAGCTACAGGAAGCCAGAGCTCCATCAGCACTGGGGCGATGCTTTGGGTTGGTTGAAGAACAGACGAGTGAGTTCTCCAACACACATGGGTGCACCGTTAGAAGGACATTGCAGTAGATGCAGAAGAGCAGCAGCAGCTTGGTCAGGAACAGCCTGATGTTGAATAAGGCGAAGCAGCAGGACCGGGAGACCGAGGCCATGTGATCAGGAAACATCAGGTGATCATCAATCATGACTCCAAGATTTCAACAGCCTTGGAAGGAGAGAGAGACAAGGTGCTAGTTTAGATGTCAGTGTTGTGATGAATGGATGAGTTGGCCTGGAAAAGCAGGAGGTCAGTTTTAGCAGGTTGTTGTTGTTGTTGTTGTTGTTGTTGGTGGTGGTGGTCCTGTCTCCATGCAGATTAGCCAGAGAGCCAGGTTGAGATCTGGTCTGGGACTGAAGGTTCAGGTTCAACAGGTACAGCTGGCTGCCATCTGCATACCAGAGGTATGAAAAACCATGACTGGCCCCACCGAGGTCACGTATATGGCAAAGAGCAGTGGCCCCAGCACCCATCCTTGGGGGACCCCAATGTAGAGTTGGTGAGGAGCCAAACACTGACCCACCGTGAATGAAGGCCCAGAGAGGTAAGATTCAGAGCAGCAAAGTGCTCTGCAGAGCCGCTGCCCTCAGAGAGGACGGAGCCAGTCAAGCAAAGTGAGAACTCTTGGGCCCTTTTGAGCGTCCGAAACACGGGGCAGCGGGGCCGTTTCTGTGCAGGGGCCACTCGTGACTCCAGATTAGTTTGGTTCAAGATGATGAGAGATGTACTGAAAGGTGCTGCTAATGTAGTCAGACGGTATAATTGCTGTAGTGAAAAAACATTCCTATTTTTAATGTTAAACCTGGGAAAATAAATGAATCAGGATATTTTTAAAAAGCCAAACAAACAAACAAAACCCCTCTGGTGAATGTACACAAGATGCAGTAACCTTGAAGAAAGTGTGCAGCTACCAGGATGTTCTGGACCACCTGAACCTGACCACCGACAACAACGTGTTCAGACTGACCCGGCCCGTTCTGGACCACACTCAGCCCACCATAGTGGAGCTGGACATCATCCTGTTCGCCATCCTGTCTGTGGTAGGGGCTTCATGAGGCTGCGCTTCATCTGCAAACACCATCGAGCATTTAACCTTTTCTGATCTGTGTGTGTGTGTGTGTGTGTGTGTGTGTGTGTGTGTGTGTGTGTGTGTGTGTGTGTTGCCAGGTTGAGAAAACACAAACTTTCATTCCTTTCATCTGGGCGTCCATGGTGAGTGACATTAAACCCTCCAGACGACAGGATTGTAGTGATCCACCTCACTGTAAATGGAGGCGGAGCTTCTGTTGCCATGGCTCCTGATGTTTTTCCCTTTCTTGACCATTTTCTGGTCTTCTCTCGACCCACATTGACTGGATGTGAAATCTATGTATATGTTTAGCATCATCCATCCATCAGCGCCTCATTTAATGCTGCACTCCTATTGGTGAGTTGGTAACCATGGCAGCAGTCACATTGTGAAACAGTCAGCTTCCCTCTTACGGTGTGTTTCTGTAAAAGCCTCGAACTGTACGTGTGTTACCTTTGGACATCCGACATTCTCAAACATGCACGCTTGCTTTTGATGTGCTGCAGAGATGGAACAACCACCGCATCTCCTGGGATCCTGAAGAATTCTGTGGAATCACCAAGGTTTCAGTACCCCAGGACATCCTGTGGAAACCAGACCTCTGCATCTATGAAATGTGAGCCCACTGCAGGGACATGTCAAGAAACAAGCGCATAGATGTGTAAATGTATAGTTGCACCTGCAGGAAATAGCAAAAACTATTATAGAACTAGCTTTTTTTAAACATTGCGTTTCAATTTGCACCTAATGGTCTATAAAGGCTATGTGGCTACTTTTCTGTGTCACCTCAGGATCCAGAAGGACGAGTCGCCTTTGGACCCCTACGTAGAGGTGACCTACGATGGCCATGTGGCATCAGACCAGGACGTGAAGGTGGTCTCCACCTGTAAGATGGACATCCACAAGTTCCCCTTCGACACCCAGAGCTGCAACATCACCATCGGATCTGCAAACTACTGTGGTGAGAGAGAAAGGCCATTTTGGCTTACGTATACCTTCACCTTTTCCACTTGCTTTCATCCTCCTCTCACCTCAGCCAAAGAAATGAGGCTGGTCCCGTTCTCCAACTCGTCACGGGCCACCCAGTTTTCCCGAGAACTGATTAAGACTCAGGGCGAGTGGGAGTTCCTCCAACTGTCTGTCACCCGCACTAATTTCAGCATCCAAGACAAAATCTGGGAAAACCTCATTTACACAGTAAGATGAAAGAGATGAAAATGCTCATGTTGGGCTGTGTGTGTGTGTGTGTGTGTGTGTGGGGGGGGGGGGGGGCTGCCATGCATGATGGTAACCCTCAGTTACACCTGAAACTACTGCTGGTCCGTGCAGCTACTCAAAGGTGCTGTAAACCTTTTTCCTAAGTTCACCATGAAGAGGAGGCCCCTCCTCTACGTCATCAACTTCCTGCTGCCCATTGTCTTCTTCCTGACTCTGGACCTGGCCTCCTTCTTCATCGCTGACCAGCGAGGAGAGAAGCTGGGCTTCAAGGTCACTGTGCTGCTGGCCATCTCTGTGCTGCTGCTCATCCTGAATGACATCCTGCCCTCCATGTCCAACAAGACCCCTCTCATAGGTACAGCGGTGCTGTGACTGGACCGTTCCTCCAGGTCGGATAGTACCAGAATCAAGGCTGTGGTGCCCTCTTTCCTCCTTGCAGCTACCTACTGTATCGTGATCTTTGCGCTGATGCTGCTCAGTCTGCTGGAAACCATTTTGGTGACCTACCTTCTGGATAAAAGCTCCCAGGAGAAACTGAGGGTGATGAAGAACTGCGAGGACAAACAGGGACGAGACGACCGTAAAAGCAGGTCAGAACTAAGCTGCTGACAGCCTGATCCGATTCTGAGTAAAAGGGTTGAAGCTGCACGACGTCACATCCTGTAACTTGAAGCTATCGGTCAGTTCGCCTCTTGTGGCCGCCCTGCTTTGTGTTTTCAGACCAGGCGAAACGGAGCTGCTGTTCGTGCATCTGTAAAGCGTCTGGCGACGACCACCAGGGCGAAGTGAATCCTGTGGCTGAAGAGGTACGGCGGCCTCAAAATCCCATCAGTTATTCACAGAGGTGGACAAAAGCTCATATCAGCTACAAACCTGTGTAATTACCAGTGTTGTACTCATTACAATGTGCTCAGTGATCCCAGATCAGAGGTATTTCCCCCAAAGAAAGCCATTCCAGGTGGTAGCTGGATGTGGAGTACAGACAACTCACCCAAACAGCATTAAATCCCAGGTGGTCTGTGTCTGAAGCTCTGCTGTGTGTGCAGGTGAACACCAACATACAGCCGGGAGACGGCGGCGTGTTAATGCTGATCCTGGAGCAGCAGAAGGAGCTGCAGAAGACCCTGAACCTGCACCTTGGCCGCAGGGGGGAATCCTGCAAACTCATGCTGCTGGCTGCCAGAATCAACAAAGCCTTCTTCTTCTTCTACGTCGCGGCCGTCTCCGTCTTTCTGCTCCTCATCTTTGCAGAATGGAGCTCCTGAAACGGCGAAGGAAGCGTGAACGTCAGCGCAGGAGCGTCTGCTCCTGAAACATGTCCTCTGTATTTAAAGTGTGTTGCAAGCATGTTGTACCTGACAGCACACACCAGTTTCCTGTCCTGGTTTATTCCTTCACACGTCAGATTTGGGGCTTTTTTAAGTTGAATGTTGAATCCCAGTGGGGCCTTAAAGCCAAATGTCACCTCTCTAAAGAGTCACAGGTGCATGGAAAGGAAGCAGGAGGCTGAAACACAATTGCAGATCCCTGGAGGCGCCTCGGCGAGCTGGACACGACCTCCCTAATCTAATCTGGCCTAATCCAGTCAGGCCTGGGAAAGATTACAGCATTAATTTGACACTCACACGCTCGTCCTTTTATACGCTGCAATATTTCACGTCATTTATCTGCTGGCACAAAACGATCCCCCGACGCTTCTGCCTCATCTTTGACTGTAAACTTTTATTGTGGTGTCGTCAACGCTGCTTCGGGCACAGAGACATCGGACGATTGCTCTCTCCAGCGCTTGTGTTGCCATGGAGACACGTGGTTCGCTTGGAAGCTTTTCGTGGCCATGTGTCCTTTTACGTCCTTCAAACTGCAAAGGTTTATTTTTCTTGGTCCTCGTTTCTGCTTTTATTTTGAAATTCTTCGCTTCCTTGGGGAGTTTTGCTGGATCTGCTTAAGCTTTGACCTTTGAATGAGAATATTTAAAGATTCTCCCACCTTACTGTTTGTCATATTTCTGTCCTTGTTTCCATGGTAATAATTCCATCTCTTTAACCCAGATGTAAATTTCTGTAACAAAAGACCCAAAAGACAAACATGGTGAATGTTAATTTCTCATTTTTAATGCTAATTTGGGGGAAACATTAAAGGCTCATAAAGGAGAGGTGAGCGAATTCCATCTGCTGCGTAAAACTGGAGAGTGAAGAAGCTCTGGTGGGTCCTGGGAGCTGGTTCTGGAGTTTGGGACCGGCACCAGAAAAGGTTCTGATCCGCTGACCTGAAGGATGGAGCTCAGAGAGGCGGGGCGGGCGGGGCCACTTAAAGATTTAAAGACAAATGAAAGGACCTTGAGGTGCACAAGGAGCCAGTGGAGGGACCCAGACTGGGACTAATGTGCTCCTTCTCACGTGATCCAGTTCAGAGGCCCACAGAACCGGCACCTAAACGTTCCACTTAAGCAGATTTAATCATTGGCCACTGCGAGATGATGCATATCAGCATCCTCTTAATTTCCCAGTGTGTGAAGTCATAGGAATATTCGAGTTGCTGCGCCAGCACTCACTGGTCTGTCCACACGCTCGTTCCTCATCCGTCGGGACACTAATGCATCTTCCCACCGGGGATTTCGTGTAAATGCGACCAGCCATTTCCAGCCTCCACTCGCACTTTCCCCAACAAGTCACGGTCTCGGTGGGAGTGACCACCTTTTCCACATCAAACTAATTGGGAACAGCAGTCCGGACAGATGTGTCCCGAGTTGCCCGGCCCCTCTGATGCTGTGATATTACTGCAGAGATATTTCAGACGGCGCGGCGTGAACACACAAACGCCTCGGCTGCACCCACCTTCTGCTGCCTGTGGACGCTCACAGGGGGCAGGATGCTCACAGGCTTCTTCTGGCTGCTCTTTCTCGCAGGTAAGCTTGGCCAAATTAAAAAAAACAAATCAGCTTTTTGACCAATCAGACGTCTGAGATAAAAGTTTAAGGGTAAAATAAATACGACACTGCTGTTGGTGGATGATTTCAGAGTTCAGGGTTTTTATTACTTCATTACAAACCAAGGCTAGTTTGGTTGTATATCTTTATTTTTTTAAGCGTTCCGGGGAGTCGTTTGCTGTTTCCAAAGCTTAGATTACTGAACGTCTCCCCAACTCGCTGCACTTTTGCAGCCAAACGCAGCTTTATGGATCTCACAGAGAGACCTTGGACTGGAAATCAACTCTGACATTGAAATCATTAGTGGCCTAACGAGATAAAACCACTGCCAACGCCCCTCTAATAATGGCCTTTCAGCGACCGCAGCCGCATGTGCGCTGGTGGTTTTAATGGCCTCCTGATAAATTAAGCAGCAGCAGAACTTTCCCTGGTCACCAGGGTGACAGGAAGTATGTTTGCTTGTTTCGGCTGCAGAGGGGGTTCACCCCCAGAACAACTGCAGCTACCAGGAGGTTCTGGACCACCTGAAGATAACCAAAAGCAATGAGTTGTACTACATGACTCGTCCTGTTAAGAACTACAAGCGCCCCACGCTGGTGTCCCTGGAGGTCCTCCTCTACGCTATTTTAGATGTGGTAAGTGCCTCCTGAACGTTTATATTTGATCATGGTTGTACCTCAAAAGACTCACGTGTCTCTTTGGGTGCAGGTTGAAAAGGAGCAGAAATTCATTCCTTACGTCTGGACGGTCATCGTGAGTTCTGTGTTTCGCCCTTAAGTCTCTCGTGGTCGGCGTTTCCCTCTTTCACCCTCTCCTTTACTCTCCTCTCACCGTCTGTAGAGGTGGCACAACGAGCACATTTCCTGGGATCCAAAACACTTTTGTGGGATCAATAATCTTTCTCTTCCTGCTGAAATTCTGTGGAAACCCGACCTCACTATTGAAGAAATGTAAGTTATACGCGTCAGTAGAAGACCATAGAGGGCTCTGGGGGGGGACCCGCCTGGGTGCTAATGGTTATGGTTCTATAGGAAGGCCGGTGCGTCCCCTTCACAGGTGCTGGAATGACTCTACAGGCATCATTATTCACTTTAGCATTTACACGATGGTGCATAAAAGTCAGATTTTAGAGATATTATATGAGCTTGGAAGGGTTCTAGTAAAACACGTTTGGGTAAGCAGAGAGATTTAAATTCTCACCGCTGTCGTATCACCTGTTCAGGTACCTGAGCGAGCGTTTCCTCTAGCTTACCACATGGTGCTGCACACCGTTATTGCAGATTAGCATCAATGTCGTGCTTCAGGTTCCTCCCACGGAGCTAAAACGCGCGGCGTCCCTCATATCCAGCACCGCTGGAAGCAGAAATGAGAGCGCAGTTAACAGGGGTGGAGGGGTGGACCTTCAACAAAGGCTGCTGTGTTATCAGGAGATTATCACCTGTGAAATCACCTGTGCTGTCACACAGGACGGAGAAGGACAAAGCTCCTCCCAGTCCTTATCTGACCATCAATAACATGGGCTATGTGGAAATCCAGAACGACCAGGTACTGGTCAGCACCTGCAGGATGCACATTTACAAATTCCCCTTCGACGCGCAGAGCTGCAACCTGTCCTTCAAGTCCGTCATACACACAGGTGAGAGCGCCGCCGGTTGCCGTGACACCCGCCGCACGCCTGCTGAGATGCCGAACGGTGAGTCTGTGCTTCCCACCGCAGCCAAAGACATCCGTCTCCTGGCGAGCGACAACTCGTCTGAGGCCACCGAGTGGTCGCGTGAGTTGATGCGAACGCAGTACGAGTGGCTGTTCATCAACATGATCGTCACCACCGAGAACGCCACGGACCTGGAAGGCCAAGACGTCATCGTTTACACTGTACGCAGAGCAGGTTGGTTGCAGGTGAATATTCGGAGGTCGGAGCTCTCACGGGACATTCGCCCCTTCCAGATCACCATGAAGAGGCGGCCCCTCCTCTACATTGTCAACTTCCTGCTGCCCGTCTTGTTCTTCTTGTGCCTGGACTTGTCGTCGTTCCTGATCTCAGACAAAGGAGGCGAGAAGCTGAGCTTCAAGGTCACGGTGCTGCTGGCCGTCACAGTGCTGCAGCTGATCCTGAATGAAATCCTGCCCGCGTCCTCCAACAGGATTCCACTCATAGGTCAGTTCAGACCAGCTTCAGAGCTGCTCTTGCCACATTCATGCACACTCCTGCTCTTTCCTGTCTCCCTCAGCCGTTTACTGCATCGGGAATTTTGCTCTGATGCTCCTGAGCCTTCTGGAAACCATTTTAGTGATGCACCTGTTGGAGAGGGACAATTCACCCCCCAGCGTCTCCAACAGGGATCAGACTCTCGGTGACGAAAAAGAGGGCCACAGCATCTTCCCCAACTTTCAAGGAGGTGAGACCAGGAATGTGGAGAAGCCAGAGTTCAGAGAGGGAACCTCTAATCTTTAAGGTCACTTTTCCTCTTTTTCACTTGCTTTATCGTTTATTTTTTGGGGCTCCAACGTCTCTTCAGGAGTGACTAACTGGAGTCAGTGTCTGCCTGACATGTCTGCGGGGGAAACGATGTCTGAGCTCCTGCCAGTGGCCAGACAGGTGAGAAACGAGCTGGCGACCCACAACTATAACCCTCAGAACCAAGTCTGACCAGTTCCTTCCGCAGGGCGACAGCAGCAGTTTGAGGGGCGACTGCCCAGACTTGGAGAAGCTGTCGGACGAGCTGAGGGAGCTGGAGAAGACGCTGTCTCAGCTCCTCAGCAGCAGCAGAGAAGAGAAGCCTGGCGGCTACTGGGCCGACCTGGCTAAGAAAGTCAACGGGATTTTCTTCATTTTCTACTTAACCACGGTTGTCGTCTTTTTAGCCGTTATTTACACCAAATGGAATGAAACTGATAGCTGGTGATCGTCGGGAAGCTTCTGCACCGTGTAACCGAGACATGAATCATCTGTGCCATCTGACACGAGCAGAGGCACCGATGCAGCAGGCTAGAGACAACATATAGAGCAGGAGGGCTTCGCCACAATGACCCACAGATGCAGCTGAACCTGAACTCTTCCATAGCTAATCTTTACACATCTGCTGGGTCAGGTCATAGTAATAATGACTCAGCAAATTTAGGGTTCTCTAACTTCCCCTGTTACACAGATGGGCTGAACGTATAGATATATGTATGCATGTTTATGTCACCAGCCTGTACGATTAACTGACATGTATCGTTCGTGTATATCCAGCATGGAGCCTGCACACTCATTATACTGTGTAAGTTAGTGCACCTTGCCTGGAGGCTTCATGGTGTATTTATTTAAATGGGATTCTTCTCTGTCTGCACAATGTTGGATTTACTTCCTTTATTGCAAAATAAAGAACTTATACCGTATTTTACCAGCGTCTTAAAGCCTTCGATCTGAAATATGGAGGTGAAACCAGAACCACAGTGGAAACTTGTGGAGGGTTTTGTTCTGGTTAGACAAGACAGAGGTTTGTAGATTTGGGGTTTTCCAAGAAGAAAAGAAGAAATGGAATAAACGTATCTGGCCTCTTCTGGGTGGAAATGGGTGGTTTCATGCCCAGAGACCCAAACACAAAGTGGTCAAATCTGACAACAACGGTGGCTGGAACAAAGAAATAACCCTTTAGAAAATGATGACGACTGACGACCATCAGGCCAGTGATGGAGAGGTTAAAGCATCAGACGGGACAGCAGGGCACCAAAAATAAGCTTAAGTCTGCTGAATTTAGTCAGCGAGAAAAGTCCCTTCTTCATCAAGCTGGAGGCAGCGGGGACCTCGACCTTTCACCCAAATACATCAGAGGTCAACGGCAGACATTTTCATAAGCACTTAAATAGTCAAATGGTGAGAATGGAACAATATTTGGAGGAAAAACAACCCTGGCAACCATGCTGCCACGACCCCCCCACCCCACCCCCCCACCCCTCTACAACCAGCCCAGCCTGGCGCTGAGAGGAAGACACCATTTAGCTGTAATTATCAAAACACTCCCAACACACAGAGGACCCAGGAGCAGCAGCAGAACCAGGAGCAGAACCAGGAGCAGAACCAGGGGCAGAACCAGCAGCAGAACCAGGAGCAGAACCAGGAGCAGAACCAGGAGCAGCTTTTCATTTGAACTGGAATTACGATGCGTTCAGGGCTTCTTTTGTTGCTCCTTTTTAGAGGTAAGATTTTGCTCATTCTCGATTTCTTTCTCCTATTTGTATAATTTAATAGCAAACGGGAAGCTGAGAGCTGTTTTCATAGCTTGTGATAATCTGATGAAACATGAGCTGAAACTAATTGAAAAGGACTCGAAGAGGAGCAGCACGAGGGTTTATTGCAGCTTCGTCGCTGCGTTTCCGGACAGCTGAGACACACTTAAAAATCTGTTCAGCCTCCTTGTTGGGATGGTTGTTGAGAGTGTTGTTAAAGGTGCACGTCAGATAAAGTTTAGTGCACGAGTAACAGATGCAGAATGTTGATGGAGTTTTAAAAATGTCCTGCTACGTAAAGCTGTTGAACGCCAGAGATAAGAGGAGGGTTAAAGAACTGCTTATAGTGTAGCGTGCACGCAATGATGTGCTCAGAGTTGCACGTATGTGACAGTTTCTCCACAAACGTGAGCTTTCATGAACTCTGACTGTCATCACTGTTTCCAGCTGCTGATGGGGGGAGGTTGTGCAGCTACCAGGACGTTTTAAACTACCTGAACCTGACCAAAAGCAACGAGCTGTTCTTCATGACCCGGCCCGTGAAGGACTATCAGCAGCCCACTGTGGTGTCCGTGGAGCTGCTGCTGTACGCCATTCTAGACGTGGTGAGGCTGTTAAAGGTCTAAATATCCCTGTGAATGGTCCAAACACTGGTCTCAGCTCCCTCGCCTGTCTTACATGGGACTCCTATTGATCCACATCTTTACAGATAGAGATCGCACAGACGTTTGTTCCTTACGTTTGGATCGATATGGTGAGTTTCACATTCGAATCACATTCTTCTGAACGAGATAATTTTGTCGAATGAAGGTTTATCTGAAGTCCCGGTTTAACTGTAGCGTTGGCAGAATCAATACATTCGATGGGATCCAGATGATTTTTGCGGCATTGAGACGGTTTCACTTCCTACTGATGTCTTGTGGAAACCAGATTTAACAATTGAGGAAATGTAAGTGTAAATCCACTTTTCCACAAGAACTCTTTCCTGATTAAATCCTGTTTTATTGTGAAAAGCAGCATTTCTTCACGGAGGGGCGGTAATTCTGAGTGTTTCCTCGGTCTGCCACCAGGGGGCAGTGTAGATACTTCCGTAATGAGTTTGCGCACTGTAAGCCAGCCTGTGTACGCGTATATCTTCATGTGTTACCACGCAGGACAGAAAAGGACAAAGCTCCCCCAAGTCCCCACTTGAGTATCCACAGTGACGGTTTGGTCAGAGTTCAGAATGACCACATGTTGGTCAGCACCTGCAGGATCCAAATCCACAAGTTCCCCTTTGACCACCAGACGTGCAACCTCTCCTTCAAGTCTGTTATACATTCGGGTCAGCCTGCAAACCATCAAGTTCTTCACTTTTCAGACATTAATGCGTGAGCTAAAGAAGGCAACGATCCATCTTTGTCCTGTTGTTGTGGTTTTCCCCTCACACCAGTCAAAGAAATACAGCTTCACTCTCCCTGCTCCTCCAAGACCTCAGACATGACAATGAGGAGCCAATACGAATGGCTCTTTGTCAGTATGACCGTCACCAACAAGACTGTCGACATGTTCGACCTCAAGCAAGACATGCTAATCTATACTGTGAGTATCTATGCATGTAGCCCCCACCCTGGAGACCCTGAGTGCATGTGAAACAGCCTGAGCTACTCTGGTTCTATAGCACACTTCAACGGTTCAACCAGGCTTATATCATCTGGCAGATCACCATGAAGAGGCAGTCTCTCCTCTACATTGTCAACTTCTTGCTGCCCATCCTGTTCCTCCTGAGCCTGGATATCGCGTCCTTCTTTATCTCAGAACGAGAGGGCGAGAAGCTCGGCTTCAAGGTCACCGTGCTGCTGGCCGTCACCGTGATGCAGCTTCTTCTGAATGAAATCCTTCCCTCATCATCAGACCAGATCCCACTCATAGGTAGAGCACCAGAAGGCTGCCAGGCCGCTTTTAATTCGGAGTCTGGTTAAAATGCTTCCTAACTGATAAAAGGTGACGTTGTTGAGGGCACTTCCTGCACATGATTGTGTCGTTCCCCCTTCAGTCGTCTACTGTATTGGCATCTTTGGTTTGATGATGCTGAGCCTCCTGGAGACCATTCTGGTGATGTACCTGATGGAGAAAGACGATGGACCTCCAGAAGGTAAAGACTGAACAGCAGATGGTTTACACGCAGCAAACAGGAAGTTGTGCATATTCCAGATATGCAGAGAAGTGTAACTTCTAACCTCCACTACGCTTCATAATTCTGTTTTTCTAAATGGGGCCTCCTACAAACACATACTTCTCCTTAAACTATCTGCTGCTACACGCTGGTGTTTAGATGCAGCATTAAGAAGCTTTACGTAATTTCTACTTTCAGACGTTAAAGCAGCTGCGCCCGTCTGTGATGTGTCTCCTGATGAAACACCAGCTGATCCATCAAAGGTTTGGACTGTTTTACTTTGATTTTTGCTCTTTCTTAACATGTTAAGAAACCTGTTAGTTGATGCATCTCCATCAATCATATGTGGCTAAAACAGATGTAAATACATCACGTGTAAATACTACACTGTCAACAAAGTTCTGAAGTCCATGACCATATTCTGCAGGGGAACAGCGGCCGTGTGATGGAGGAGCCTTGTGATGATGAACAACTGTCACAGAAGCTCAGCACATTTTTAAACACACTGACTCGGAGCCTCGACGTCACTAAAGCGGAGGAGAAGCCGGCCAACTGGAAAAGAGTGACTAAAACAATCAACACATTTTTCTTTGTCTTCTATCTTATAGCTGTTATTGTGTTTTTGGCTTGGATTTTTTTCACTTGGACTGCAAAAGAATAATAGTGCATCATCAAAGTTACTGACGGTCATCAGTGCTCTGCAGAACAACCCAAAACACAGCTTTTATGTGTTTCACGAGTAGATGGTGCAGATGTAAATGTCAGCAAAAATATGCATGAAAGAGTTCAATAATGTATTCCACGTTATTATTCTGTTTTGTGTGCAATATATTGAGAATGATAATTTTCATGAGTCATGAAATTAAATTTAATGGGCCCCCTCAGTCGTGTTCTGGTCGCAAACATGAATAGAAAAGACCTATCTTTTATTTATATACAATGTATATTGCTTTAAAGGCACTTTAGAATCTGATTAAAAACTTTGTTTGAACCAATTATCTCCAGTTTATTAGGTTTTATTGCTCGCCGGCGTCGACGCCATGTATCCGGGTGTAATGCGTCTGCCGGTACTACAGGGGGCGCTCGTCGCGCAACCGTCAACGCACTGGCTCAATCAGTGACGTGGATTTTCATTGAGGCGGTCATCGCTGCCCAAACTACAGATAAAAACAGTTAACTTTTCCAGATTTATGAGCGGGGTCACGTTTTTTCGTCTTCTCCTGTTTAATTAGAAATCGGCCTTTGTAACAGGTGAGTGGATCACGTCAAAGGTTGCGCTTTATGTTTTTTAATACACATATTCTGCTGGTTAGAAGTGTCTGCGGGTGCGTTTTAAACCGGGGAGATGTGTTCAGAACTCACATTGGTTTGTTCCTTCTCGTCAACTTTGTCTGTCAGACGTCAAAATGAGCAAGAACAGCAAGGTGTTGAACCTGAAGGATAAAATCAACGATAATGAAATGGACCTGAGTCTGTGTAACCTCAGCGAGGTGCCGGTCAGGGAGCTGGTAAGTTCGACTGCATGTTCGCTCGGACAGACGCGCTAAAACGCTACTAAACTCTTTGAAATTGGCCTTACAAGTGGCCCACTAACGAAGCTGCTCGTGTTTAACGTCTATTCCAACAGGCTTCATTCACGAAAGCAACTGTGTTGGACTTGTCTTGCAACAATATCGCCTCCCTTCCTGTAAGTACCAAGAAAATCCTACTGACCTCAAACGCATCACTTGACCCCTCTGCGTCGGTGCTGCTCAGTTATGATGGAGCATAAAGGTGCCATCTGTGGTACCGGTACCGTCTCTGCTCCGCCACTTCTGGTGGAAGGATAAATGCCTTCTGATTGCAGCAGATTTAATCTTTACCTTTTTCTTTGGCTTCACACAGCCAGAGTTTTGCAACCTGACTCACCTGGTGAAGGTGGATCTGAGTAAGAACCAGCTCACCTGTCTGCCAGATGACCTGGGAAACCTGACCAGCCTTCAGCATCTGGACCTGTACAACAACAAGCTGACCCTGCTGCCTGTCAGCTTCTCCCAGCTCAGGGTTGGTTTCAGACGGCGTGGGGCAGTCGCGTGTACCTGAGATTAACGCCACTTCTCTGGCGTTGCTTTCAGAACCTGAGGTGGTTGGATCTGAAGGATAACCCCCTGGAGCCCAACCTGGCCAAAGCAGCAGGAGACTGTCTGGATGAGAAGCAGTGCAAACAGTGTGCATCCAGGGTGAGAACGGGAGGGAAGACGCCAATAAACGGGATTCTTTGAAAGAACGGGCCAAATGCTGATTGGCTGTTTCTCCCAGGTTCTACAGCACATGCGGGTGATCCAGGAGGACGCTGATCGTGCACGAGAGAAACGGCTTTTAAGGGAGAAAGGTGGACACCACAATCACTTTTTACTAATTGACATCATTTCTGGGTTTTTGAGCAGTGGGGATGGAAAAGTGCTGTAAGTGTGTGTGTAGAGAGCCTCATCAACGATGGAGCAAGATGATGATTATTGATCCAACTCAAGTGGAACATTACACTAATTAATCTAACACGGAGGCCCACTAAACACACATTAGATATAAGCCGACTCTGTAGCGTAATAACCCTGCAAACATCACAATAAGAAGACATTTATGCTGTTTTCATCTTTACTTATTTCACATTTGATCTGATTTTAGGTTCTCGTGTGTTTAAACAAAATTTAAGAGGATGAAAATTGTATTTTTTCCCCTCATCAAATTATACATTCTACTCCTACTTTGAACGATACGCTGAATATTGTGTTTCTTTCCACATCATTCACGCCGTTCATGTGCAACGTCTCAGAGATCGAGAAGAAGAAGGAGGCGAAGCAGCGAGAGCGAGAGGCCAGAGAGAAGGAGGCCCGCAAACGGGAGAAGGCCGAAGAGAAGGAGAAGAGGAGGAAGGAGTACAACGCTCAGATGGAGGCCTTGGCTGCCAGGGAGCAGCAGAAGAAGAAGAGTGAGGAGAAGAAGAAAAAGAAGGCGCAGGCGGCAGGTGGGAGTCTCGTTTGTCTGCTGTAAATCAGTTTTTGATATTAATGCCACTTTTCTGCCACTGACCTCATCTCTGTTCGATCTGTTCTGAGCTGGTTTCCTACTGGAAATGATACCCCATTAAAGCGGCCAGTTGCCATAGCAACAGTGCAGAAAGTGGATGGTTAGGGTTTATGGGCTGGGTGTGGTTCCACTTTACATATTTTAATTTTGAAAAGAATCTGTTGGAGGGAATTCAAAACGGAAGTTTAACATGAAGCAGAGACACGTGGGAAATGTAGTCCAGTTTCAGGGAAGAGCTAAATCATCCCTGTTGTCATGGAGACTGTTCCCCATGGCCGCCAGCACCTTGGGCCCCAACCCAAAAGTACCAGGAACCAATCCTGTGAGCTGTATGTGTTGGCTAGTTTTGCTCAGGTCATGTATTAGAATGATGCTGCACCTGAAACATCTGGATTTGCCCGCTCCGTCCACTCAACCCAACATGATTCACGACTTCCCAGCAGGTAAAAAGGTGCCGGTGGAGTCGCCGCTGAAACCCCGGCGGTCCTTCCTGCGCCTGGTGTTCAGGCTGCTGCTCCTGCTGCTGCTGGGCCTGGCTGGAGTCGCTGCCGTCTGCCACCTGACCGACATGAAGAAGGAAGCCATGTGCGTGCCAGTCACCGTCGCCGTGGACAACGGCCTCCTGTGGGCGGGGGAACAGCAGGACGCGCTACGGCGGCTGGTGCAGAGCTTGTCAGCAGCGCTGAGGGACTTTCTTGAATCCAGCCAAGCGTCTAAAAACTAAAGCAACTGTTTCCAGAGCGGGTTTCACAGATGTTCCCGTCCGGGCGGAGGTGCTTTTTCTGAAGCCCGAAGGTGTGACTGAGGTGATGATGTCACGGATGATGGAGGGAGGAGCCAGTTGTTGAAATCATCTTAAATTCCTATGGAATTGTCGCTCTTTGTACTACAGCCCATAGTTTTTACAGCAACCTCATCTGAAACGTTCTTCCGCCTGCTGTGTTTTGCCGGTGAATCCGTCCCTGGGTGGACGGTCCCGGTCCAAAGCGTCCCGGTCCATCACAGCTGTTGAGTGTTGGCAGATGTGTGAATGTAGATCTCATTCAACTGTGGCCTCTGACGTCTCTGAAGAGTGATTAAACAGGAATATCTCCTCATTTAGATGAGAGGAATCCCAAAGATTTAGCTTGGCTCGTTTTATTACTGACCACCAGATTAAATTGTCCTGTTTCGGGTCAACATCGTAAACATCGTGATCACTGTCTGCATGTTTCTTTTTAGTTGATTCTCACTGAAAACCTGTCATACATTGTAATTATTTTTAATGTCTCGGCCTTAAAAGAATCCAGAATCTGTGCGGCTTGTTTTACCTCCATTAAAAAGACTAAACTGGACATTTGTGTTTGGATGAGACAAAACTGTTGAAATTCAGTCTAAACTCTAAACGGCCGTGTGTTACAGGATCCACATCAGCTGATTCTGCCACTAACATGAGGAGGAAAATCATGTTGTGATGATTTAATTACAAGATCAGACACTGGATATGGAATAAATGACGCACTAAAAGGTTACAAAACCACATTGGCGGTCGATTTTATTAAATAAAGCTCCTGCATTGATTGGATTTGGCTGCCCGGTGAGAAAACGAGCAACGCGGGAGACTAATGCAGCAATTACGGGCAATTTGAGACGTATCCTTGTTGCTGGATTCATACTTAATGTCCAACTGGATCAGACATCTAAAAACACAGGCTGCACGTGTCCAGTTGTCCATAACCACTGTCAATATTGGGCTTTAGAAACAGAAGAGGTCAAAGGCATCCAAACCTGAAAATGGTTCTGATGTCGGGGTGTTTCTCTGATCCACGCTTGATTTTGGACCCCAGAAGTCAGTAAAGTCCGAGAGGCTTCACTCTGAACACGGCGGCTGCCTGCTGCTGCGCGTCTGTCTGTAGTCTCTCTCCTTCACAACGCAGCCGTCGTCCCGCAGCCTCGTGGTAAAACTCTCGTCCGCCGCCAGCTCCAGCGTCACTTCTTTGAACACCTGACACACTGACACCTGTCACACACACACACACACACACACGGACGAGGTCCTGTTTGGCGCCTACATCGGCCACGATCGCGGACGTGTGACAGTCGTACCTCCTGGAACCGGAGTTTCTTGAACATGGTGATGCTGATCTCGTTGTTCAGGCCAATTTTCACTTGGAACTTTTTAACGCCGAGTTTGTTGACTCCTAACAGAAGGAAACCGTGATAAAACACCGGCTTTAAGCTGAGCATTACAACAACAACAACAACAATCGTTACCATACAACATCATCATGCGTGCCACTTCTTTCCCGATGCCTTTGCCTCTGTAGCTGGGCTCTGAGTGTGTAAAGGAAACTTCAAGAAATCAGAACCAGTTCCCTGAACGTTAGAGTTCAAGTAGAGGAGTGGAGTTGCCATGGAAACAGCGATCATGACCTGCGATCATGATCTCCAGCTCAGCCAAGGACGGCTCTGTGGGGTCGGTCAGGAAGATGTTCACGTCTCCCACCATGCACTGGTCCTCGTCTACGCTGGCGTCGGCCCACCGCTGCTTATCCAAGACGATGAAGGTGCACTCTAAAACATATTTTACACACGTCTGGTGGTGTTAGAGAATAAATATACAGAAGCAACGTGGACTGAGGGAGAAGCTGGACCATGGTGCGTGAAGGGAACAGGTGAGGCTCACTGTCGTCGTCCTGTCTCCAGCTCTGCTGCATCAGGTACTCCTGCTCCAGCGTGAGCGGCTCCGACGCTGTCAGCTGCTGCAGCTCAGGACTCTTCATCCACTCATGATACCTGCAAAAACAGGGAAAAGCCCAGACAAAGGCCGTGCGTTTAACCCACCTCCAGCAGGTTTGTTCTTAGCGGTACAAACTCCCAAGTTAGAACTGTATATGTTATATTCTTAATCGCTGGAACCCATTTCTATCCAGGATTAATCCTGCCTTTATTTTCTTGTCTCAGCCCCTTTGTCATACTTCACTTCAATAAAGTCAGCCTCTAAGTCACTCTGTTTTTGTCAGTTGCTCTAAAATAAAGGGCACTTTATTATTCCTGGCAATGAATAATAATCGACAGACTGATTCTGTCAGCTGTTACCTGGGAACGTGGTTTTTGTTGTAAGGAACCAGTACGACTTTTTGTCCCTCCAGCAACGTGTTCTCGTTTATCTTCATGACGAAAATGGGGTATTAAATCTCAAATAAACGTTAAAAAATAAAAAGATTCCACATGACTTGTCCATATCTGAGATCTACTTCCTGTTTTACACTCGCGGCTCTAAATTACTGCAGCGCGGACTGACAGGGCGGCGCGCGTCGCCCCCTGCTGGTCAGTCACCAGAATAACGCCTGATCAATAAAAATGAAATACGATCAATAAAAGTTTTAACTACACAAATCAATCGTAAAAAATTTGTGAATGTTCAGAAAACATTGACTGTTAGAAGTGACAGTTAATCAGTTGATTTGAATAAAGGCTAATGATGAAAAGGTTACATATTAGAACACGTGGTAAAATATACTCAAACACAATAATCTTACAAAACACAGAACGTCACGCATGTAATTGTAAATGTATTATTTCAAACTGTGCACATGTACTACAAGCATTGCGTCACGATCTTATGAGGCCCTTCCCAGTCCATGCCACCGTTTGATGGCGTCCTGTGGCGAGCTGACCATGTCCATCCAGTGCTGTAGCTGTGGGCCCCTGGCGTACATGAAGGGGCCCAACACCAGCATGCCCAGTATCGGTGGAGGTTCTGGGAGGAACAATGCCAAAAAAAAGGTTACATTCCTCTCTTTTAGCAGCCAAAATGAACCACCAAACTGTTGCTTTTAGCTTGTCGCCGAGCTTCTCTCCATGATAGTTAAAACTGCCAGTCAGCCTCTCAGTTTTGATGATAAATGGATGATACCAACGGGGTTCATTCCATAAAAAATCTAATGAAATAAGTGTTCCACCTGAGTGGACGCTGCTGGGCTGCTGCAGCTCAACCCTCAGACAGGCCTCCTCCAGGTGCTGCGGGCGCAGTTTGAAGGTCGTCCTGTGGCTGAACGACGGCTCGCTTTCACCTTTCACCACACAGCTGCGTTTGCTCTTCACCACCTGAGAGTGGATCTGCAGGCTCACCTGGACGCACACACCTGCCCAACACACACGCCCTATATTATAGCTATTATAGCAATGGCGGAGACGGCGGAGGGTCGACATGCCTGCGTCTGGGAGCAGCTGCAGGCCTCGGGCCCTCAGCACCACCACGGAGAGACGCTGCAGAGCTGGACTGTAGCATAAAGATATCTGCACGTCCCCCAGGTCTGAACACTGGGCGAGATCACAGGTGTTGGAATGGCTTCTGACCAGGTGGAAACATCAGCAGGGCTCCTGTGGGTACCTGTGTGTCCCCTTCTGTCTCCAGGTCCCTCCAGAGCACCCGGCCGGCCTGACCCAGCTCTCCCTCCAAAGGAAACAGGATCCGGCCGACAGCGCGTCGTCTTCCGTCCTGCTCCGTGCTCAGCACGCACACGCTCAGGGTGCTACGAGGCACGCGCACGGCCGACACCTGCCAGGAACCAGTCCCGATAAACACAAGTGTTCTTTAGAACCTTTCTGCAAAGCTCACCTGGAAGATGAACAAGTTGTTGAACTCCGGGTCGGGCCCCGTGCCCCGGGCCTTGGCCTGGCGTGACCTCCGGTCATCAGGGAGGAGCCGGAGCTCCGCCAGCGTCACGTTGCCATGGAAGCGGGGAGGGAGGTTGCTCAGGCGGAGCAGGGACACCACGAGCTGCTCGGAGCTGTGGCGGTACTCGACGGAGAAGCAGAGGCGGGGGGCCATGCCCGGCGGTGGCGCCATCACCTCGTTCAGGGGGGGGTCAGAGTACAGGCCGGCCAACACCGTCCCCACTGGGTACCACCCTGATCAAAACAGGGTTGTTCCTTAGCAACGCTGGTTTAAATGTGAGGCCAGTGCAGTGGAAGCGTCAGAAGAAGCACAACAACCTACCGCTTACTGAGAGCGAGCCCCGGGGGGCCAGGAGGTCCTTCTGGGCCTCCATCTTTCTCTCCTCCCCTTCGGTCCGGCTCCACTCAGGTTGTGTTGGGCAGCGAGGAGGCAGCTGGAACGGGATCTCTCTGGGCCTGTCACACAGGTCGCCGGATCACTCGTTATTCCCCGTCTCATTTCAACGTGCTTTTAAAGCAATTTGACCCCTGCATTGGTTTGTTTGTGATACTAACGTGGCCCAGGAGTTCTGAGACACCGGAATAACCGGAGCAGAAGGTCCCGGGGCTGAAGGCCGTGTGGAGGGCAGCTCCTCGTACTGACTCTGACACTTCTGCTGCTGCTGCTTCAACAGGCGGTACACGGCCAGGCCCAGCAGCAGCAGGACCAGGAGACCCGCAGACAGTCCTGCAGCCAACAGAACCGCCTGGTCTGGACCAGCAAACATGTTACCAGCAGGAGCATCAGCAGATGTTCAGTGTTGGTTCACGGCCTACCTGTCATCTCTTCAGCCGACGCAGCAACAGAACTGGGTCTCCTCTCGATCCTGACCCAGCTGCAGCAGCCCAGCAGCACAGCTGCCTCATTCCCACCTCCTACGTGCCGTTATCTTGCATTTGGGCTGTTGGCGTGAACTCGGGCTTTAAAGGGGCAGAGCGGTAAATGTGGAGACGCACAGCGGCGTGAACGTACGACCTGGGCTGACTAAACCATTGAATCTGATGGCGTTCCACCATTAATGGTGGCAGAGCTGCACTCTGACCCACGACCCACGACCCACGACCCACGACCCACGACCCACGACCCACGACCCACGACCCACGACCCATGACGCGGAGCAGCAGCACATATTGAGGACACGTTAACGTCCTGATATACAGATCTGGTTACGCAGGTCTAGTTAAAGCGATGCTGACTCGGCTTATTTCTGTCCTCCACGTCTTTAAAAAGCCTGATCCTTTTCCTCAAGTGTAAGTATATTATGACTTGACACCAATCTGATCTCAACTCAGAATCAAAATGGAAATTCAGCTCAGCCGCCCACTGACACACACACGCACGCGCACACACACCTTACAGAGATTGGATGGAGGCTAATGAGATGACAGCTAATCCCCTGAGCTAAAGGGAAGTGCTTCTTCATACGTTTGCCCTCAGACACCCCCAACATCCACCAGGACAGCTCTTTGTCTTCACACAGATGTCCAGTTTAGGCGACGTCCAGGTAAGAGAGAAGAGCAAGTCAAAGACAAAACCACAGCGGAGCCAAAGAGACGTGAGGGAGGAGGAGGAGGAGGAAGAGGAGGCTGTTGTGTGGGAGGCCTGCAGGGGACACGAGGGAGGACTCACAGGTAAAATGAGGTTTAATCTCAAACGTTTGCTTCAGATTTACTAATGTTCCCACTTCAAGGTTGAGTTGGAACCAAAATGTTTCAAATTCAAGAAGATCTCACACACACACACACACACACACACACACACACACACACACACACGCACACAGACACACACACACACACACACACACACACACACTATGTCTGTCTTTATTGTTTGATTGTTGGTTCTTTTGTCCACTCAACCAAAGCCCAAACGAACGCTCTCTTAATCTCAATGATTAATCTGCGCCGCCTTAACAATCAAATAATCTGGATGCTGTAATCCCGTTAGGCTAATCTGGAAATTCCCCTCGATGTGCGTGCATGTGTGTGTGTGCTGGCCGGGTTGGGTGCCGGTCAGCGGGGGACGGGTTGATGCACGCCGTGTGGACGGGCTCTTCGTCCTGTGGTGCCTGTGACAGCTTGGTTCTGGCGGTGGAGGACACGGGGACACGGTTCTGTGGCTTTGGATCCGGGCTGTGCGAAGGCCCGGTCGAGGTCTCGTGTGTCACCGACGGGTGTCAGGATAAACCACGCGTCTTTCTTTCAGGGCCGCGCTGTTGCCATGGCGAGACGTCCTCAGTCGGAGAGTTACCAGTCCGTGTGCTCGGGCTCCAGTGACGTGAGGACGGTGGGTGTGGAGGACGAGGACGACGGCGCGCCCATCTTCTCCCTCTCCCGCAGCTCCATGGATGTGGTGATGGCCACCGGGCCGCCACACAAGAGGGACCCGGCGTGGACCACAATGGACCTGAGACGCAGCTCCAGCACCAACACGCACCCCGAGAGCCACTTGGTGGCGCTCAAGCAGCTGCCCCCCCACATGTGGCAGCACGTGAACGTCACCAACAGCCACCACGTGCCCCCGACGGCCCAAACTCTAGACGTGAACACCTCGCCGGTCCTCAGCGAGCGTTGGATCGCCAACGTGCACCGGTGGAGCCAAGGTAGCAGCGGCACGCACAGCCGCAGCAGCACGCCGGACACCGTTGTGGGGCGCGACGCGACGCCGCACCGCTGCGGCCTCCCCCAGGAGACCCCGTTTTCTGCTGCTGCCGACTCCCTCGTGTCCAGTCCCATGTCTCCCTCCACCAAACCTCCGTCCCCCCCTTCACCCCTGCAGACGCCTAATTTACTTCCTGAAGTTCTGTTAACTTCTTCACCATTAATTCTGAGCCCGGGTCAACAGAAGGACTTTTCTTCACCTGCGTCTTCACCACCGGTGTCTCCCCATCAGGCTTCCACGCCCCCCCCACCGATGTCCAACTCCCCCAGTGTCCTTCAGCTCGCCAGCACAGAGGACGACGGCTTCCTGGACAATAATAATCTAGAGTCTTTTACCTTCCCTTCCCCTATTCTGTCCTCGACCAGCTTAGCAGATGCATCGGACAGCAGAAGCCTCGCTGATGCTGCAGCGCCGCACCGTCCCGAAAGCTCCGAGATCGTGGAAAGTGCTGGAAAAGTGCTGGAAAACTCCGGTGATTTGATGCCGAATTCTCCGGCGAACAAGAATGAATCGTTCCCCTCCGACAGCTACGGTGAGGTAGCGTGGGAACCAGCGCGAAGCTGTTGGATGACCCAAAGTTCTAGAGCCCCCCTGGTTTGTTCTGTGAGTGACTCCCAGTTGAGAAAGTGGTGCAGATGCGACATGAGCACCAAAGAGAGCATCTCAAAGGCTCCCAAGGGTGACGAGTTTAGAGAAGAAGGCACCATGACTTCACAGCCACACCTGGTGGACGTGGCGGTGCAGACCATGACTCCTGCTGGGTCATTGTGGGGGCTCAGGAAGATCATGTCCACCTCCAACATGGGGTCGCACTCCCTTTTGGGTTCACCGCCTGGATCAAGGCTCAACCTGAAGTCCTCAGTGGGTTCAAATTCGAATCTGGTGTCTCCGTCCTCGAGCATGTTCCCCATCAGCAGCGAAGAGGAGGAGGAGGAGAAACATGAAGAAGAGCAGACGGAGGAAACTTTACACCATCCAGACAGGAGGAGGTCCTGCCTGAAGAACCAGGGCGAGGAGAAGGAGGACGTGAGGAGAGGCAGCATGAAGCAGGTGCAGTGGGACGAGGACGGGATGACGTGGGACATTCACGGAGCATCTCCAGACCCACAAGATCTGAGCACCGCGATCCAGAAACATTTGGAGGTCCTGAGTAGCAACCAAACGGTAAAACGGGCCTCAACGAAGAAAAAAGCACCAACGCCTCCAGCTAAATCAAACGTGGTCGAGTCCCCTGACCACAGAAATCCCTCCGGTGTGAATAGAGAAGCAGCTGAGCCCAAAGGTGAGCAGAGCCCAGACGGAGGAAGGAAAATGGACAAAGGGGGCGGAGCTAAGGAGGAGGGAGAACCAGAAACTGATCCCAGATTAAGCAGATCGGAGTCAGACGCCAGGACGGAGGAGCCGGAGGGCAGCAGTCCTCCGGGGTCACCCTCACAGGGGAGCACGCAGAACCGCAAGAGGAGCGTGATCCGGTCCCTGAGGAGGCCCAGGTGGTGTTTAGGCTCCAGGAAGCTCGATGACTGAACAGTTCCGATCTGGGGAGCATCTCAAGAACCTCCTGAAAACAAACATTTAGTGAGGGGAGGTAACATTTAGGCTCCGGCTGCTCCCCGCAGGTCAGCGTAGATGCCCACACGTCTGCATTCATTCATTAAAATTGTATTTTGAAGATGTTTTAGCTCTCATAAAACCTGCGTGTTTGTCTTGCTGCAGCAGATACGTTCACACAGCAAATAAAAGACTGATGAGCGACATTCTGTGGCACCACAAAAGTCTCAGGTGTTGACAGGCTGGCAGCAAACATGTTGTGAGCGGCAGGTAACCTTGATGAACCACGGCTGCGAGGTTTGGACCATTCCGGCGCTGCCATTCAGATGAGCGGGCACATTCCCTCTCATTCACAGCCGACATAAAGCTGCGCTCACTAGTGGCTTCCACCGCAGCTCCTGTTGTGTGTCCGCACCTGAGGAGGGCAGGCGGGACGTTCCCTCACACTTTAGTGGATCTGTTCTCAGATCTTAGACGTTGAGATGTCCCACTCTGGATTGAAAAGGCCCGTTGTGGTGCGACAGCATCGGGGGAAACTGCCCAAAGTGTAAAAGTCTTCTGTGTCGCCCAGGCATCATGTGACCTGTTGTTTGTGTCCAGGTCTGTTTTCTCTTTGTCCCGTGTGCATATTGGTGCACTATGCGCATGCTATATGTACTATATATGAAAATGCTGATGGGACGCCCCAAAACCCCCCTTTTTTAACAGTATCAGTGGAAACTGGCAGCTACAGGAGAACAATCCAGCGCTCGGCCTTTGTTGTGCCGCCGCTCTTTGTCCCCGGAGGTGTGTGTTCTGTATGTGCACCTGTGTATGTACATCTGCGCGTGCTGGTATAAATAGCACGGGCTGCATGTTTGCTGGCGAATCTGCGTAAGACGATGGCTGTGCCCGGACCTCCGCCGCTCATCTCTCTGTCGCTGCTGCTGCTGCTGCTTTTGAGCAAGGCATCCCCGCCTGCAGCTGCATACACGCTCACGCCCGGGCGCCAACCTCAGCACAAGCTGCTCCACCTGGGTGAGGAAGCACACAGAGACACACAGCAACGCTGAGATATCAGCTGTGCTGACAGCTCTTCTGGGCTTTTTCTGCTCCCAGATTGGCCCACGGATTGTGGGATGGCTCACTTCAAGCCCAACATGGCGGAGAGGATTGTGTCTGGGAACGAGGCCAGACCGCACTCCTGGCCATGGCAGGTGTCTCTGCAGGTAAATCCGTCGGTCGGGTTTTAGGAGAACTCTCTAAAGAGCTCTCTGATGTTCAGGATATCTGGAGCTGACTGGATTTAAAGCAGTTTCAGACATCAAAACGGGTATGAAGTCATTCAGGAGATGGCGGATAATCAGATAAGGAGGATGAGGTTTGTTTAAACGCGCAGTTTCTTCTTAAAACCAGAATCCTCGTGCAGTTTTAAAGACATCGTGACGCTTTCGGAAAATAACAGATGCGGTTTGGCGCCATCTAGTGGTGGCAATGAGGAAGTTACAATTTAAAAAACGAGACTTATTAACTTGAAATGTGTGCTCAGGTAAATGATAAAAACACTGAACCTTCCTTAGCGAGAAATGTATGTTTCCCCTTTGTGGATGTTGTTATTATTATCATAATACCTCATTTATGTACTGGCAGCTACGTCAGGCATCAGGTAAAAACCATTTGAACAATTACAAGATGCTTTTCTCTTGGCTCCGTTACATGGAACAACATGCAAAATTGAATCTATATTAATTGTGGTTGACTAAATAAGGTAAACTGCAGCTATCCATATATATATATAAAGTAACGGCACATTTGTAATTACAAATGTATGTTTGAATGAATCCTTTAATAGCTAAAGTGTGTAATATAAATGGGGGGTTGGTAAAGGTCTGCAGTTCTCTGCCGCAGGTTCGTCCCAGGGGCAGCAAACATTTCATTCATGTCTGTGGTGGAACGCTGATCCACAAGAACTGGGTCCTCACGGCTGCTCACTGTTTCCAGAAGTAAGAAAACTCTTCCCCCGGCTCAGATGATCAAAGGCTTTCAAAGGAAAACCCCCAAAAAGAGCCACACCGTACTGAGCTTGTATGTTTCAGAGGCAAAGCAGAGGATGCCGGGAGCTGGAGGATCGTCCTGGGGAAGCATCAGCTGAAGCGTTCCGAGTCAGTGGAGAGGATTTTCCCGGTGAAGCGGATCTACAGACACGAGAGCTTCCGATATCCCACCCACAGCGAGCTGGACTACGACATCGCGCTGGTGAAAGCGGCGACAGACATCAACCCTTCCAACTTCATCCGCTACGCCTGCCTGCCGCGCAAGCAGACCGGCCTGAGCCCGGGGCACTACTGCTGGGTCACCGGCTGGGGCGTCACCCGGGGTGAGGGGTCGAAGGGAGGAGGCACGAAGACCTTCGGCTCGATTACGATGCCAGGGAGGAGGATCGGGGATAAAAACTCTCTGTGTTTCAGGTGGGAAGGAGAACGTGTCTCTGGCAGAAGCACTTAATCAAGCACAGCTGCCCATCATCGACTTCAAGACCTGCCGGCAGAAGAAGTTCTGGGGCGACCGCGTGCGCGACACCATGATCTGCGCCGGCTTCAGAGACAAGGAGGACCCGCCGGCCGCCTGCCAGGTGAGAGGGCGACGGAGAACGGTTGCTGTGTGGGGTTCTGATGGGCTAACGAGCGTGTCGCCGTCTCAGGGCGACTCCGGCGGCCCCCTGCTGTGCCAGCTGGGGCGGGACCGCTGGGAGGTGCACGGCGTGGTGAGCTTCGGCCCCATCGGCTGCACCGTGGAGAACAAGCCCAGCGTCTTTACCCGCACTGCCGCCTACACCCCCTGGATCGAGGCCACGCGGATCAGGGATTTCTTCCTGCACTGATCGGGAGGCTCCGTTTGCGGTCCGTTGCCATGGAGACGGCGCTTCCCAACGCTCCGTGTTTACAGGATGTGCTGTGCATAGTTGGCAACACTGATTTGTGCAATAAAACTGGCTCAAGATAAGAAGATAATTTGAAGTGAGCGGTTATTTATTTGCGTTCGGGACATAAACGACGTGTGTTTACAGCGATTTCTTCATTCACGCACAGAAAAACAGCTTCAATAAATAAATGTAAGACTCGGTGCTGGGACGGCGCGGGTGCAAATCTCTTTGCTCTTGAACCTTTTCTGAGCCCAACAATGGGACTGCCGAAGCCACATGAAATGGGTTTATTGATTTTTCTCCAAACAAATATAGAACAAATTAAAAATATATAAAATCCTGTGAGAGGTTCCTGGTAACTGCGAAGGAACGGCTCAGAGGATCAGAGAAGAGAGGGATTGTGGGATGTTTACAGGTGGATTACCAGTTCAGGATTATTTGCTGCTTCTTTTTCAAGGTCAGATGCAGGAAAAGGGACCAAACTGGGCTCAACTAGCATTTCCCTCAGAAGGGACAATGTCTTTGAGTCTAAATCCCACTTTAAGTTGTGATTAAAGGCCGCGTCCTCCTCAATGATTTGGCCCTGAAGTTGATGCGTGTTTGGGCGACGTTAATAGAGCCTGGGGGCCGACGATGACGAGCCCGTGATGTGCTCCCAGTTGTTGTAGAGAGCGTAGGCACCAGACAGGGCGAAGCCAAGCAGACCTCCTCGGGCAACACCCTTCAAACCGCCTGCAAACACAGTGGGGAAACAGTGGAAATATCGACAAAAGATCACGATCAAGAGCACGTGGAGGCTCAGCATAAACCGCTGAGTACAACTACGATAGAAACCCACCGGCTGACTTGAAGACCATCCCAGTAAGCGTCCCGGCGGCCACCGTGTTGATGTCGTCTTCCGCCCCTCTGGCCTTCTCTATCGCCACACCAAAAGCACTATAAAGTAAGGCTGCAACGGGAAAACCGGGACACATTAAAGTCAACCGATGGGACCCATCATCCAGAGGATTCCCTTTAAATAAAAAGATTCCCTTTAAAAAAATAAAATCGTACCAACAGAGCCCAGAGAGTTGGCCCACGAGGCACCTTGTCTCGTCACCATGTTAATAATCCTGTGAACACAAAACAGACTTTTGTGAAGAAAAAGTACTACGAGACGTTATTCTGCTAAGATCAAGTCCAACTGTCACACTCACTGGACGTTGCGAGGTTTGGACCATGCCATGTCTCTAGTCTCCTTCAGACCCATCCTGAGGCCATTTAAAGCTCCAAGTGTTGCTCCTGCAACCAAAACAGCCAGAAAGGTTAAACTTTACAGTCCCACAGCCTCTCTCTCTGATCCATGTGGACACAGAGAGAGAGACATGTCTCTTTTTGACGGATGTGATGAGACACTTTGACATCTAACCGGTCATGCAGGATCCTCCGATGGTGAAGAAAGCCAATTCAAAGCGTCCTCTTGTCTTATTAGCACCCGTTGGTAAAATGAATTCATCTGTGTCCTAAACACACCGGGACACGTTAAAATGAAGCACAAACGTTCATCTTAAATATCAATTTAGCTGTGACCTACCTGGACCAAGTACCGAGGGTCGACGTTAAGATAGGGGGACAGGGGGCTCATTCCGCTTACTGAAACATTACATGTCGGTTATATTGTGCAGAAATCGACGTTTCCATTTGGATCATACGGACATGAAAGCAACTTTAATACGCGTAGTTTTTAAGATAGCTATAGTATGTTAGCAGCTATAGCATGCTAGCAGCTATAGCATGTTAGCAACCAAAGGCAGCAGAGCTTACTTACAGGGAACACCGGCGAGCTCCGCATTGGAATATTCAGGCGCACCACTTCCAAACAGACTCCCGAGGCTGGCTTTGAAGCCGCCCGATCCTTGTGAGTTGTTGTCCATGTCCGTAGGTATCCGTGCGGTCACCTGGCCGACGCTAAAGCCGGGGGAGCTGCGTGCTAGCTTAGATGCTATTCGAGTCACGACAAGTCAACGACACGCTGCGGATTCACTGACAGGAATAGAACTTTTCCCGACAATATATATGTTGTACCTTCGCCCTGATTTCTTTTTTCACTAACCGTGAAAACATCTAATTTTTATATCAGTTCACTGAGCTCGCATCCTTGTAAACATTGACCTCCAACAACACGCTTTGCCGTAAATTGTAGCCGCTGTCGTGCCGTTTTTACGTCACGTTGTTGACGTAATCATCTATCTTATCTAACCTATCTCACCTTGTTGGAAAATTAAAATGAAGCCCATTTCTGATTACTGTAATGGAATACTTAATTATTCGTTTGATTTAGTTTTACTTTACTTTTTTTTTTACTTTTTAATTTTACAAATTAAACTTTAAATACAGTCTTTTTTATAATTGTCCTTGCAATGTCCTCGTGCCTCCCGTTTAATGTGTCATTTTAATCTCCTAATCTGATATAATTATAATAAAACTGCAGTACTGCAGTTCTCCGCGCGTGGCGCAAGGGGGCGACATCGAGCTCCCCGTGAACGAGGAGCCAGCTGTAATAACGGAGGGGTCAAAGCTGCAGCTCTGCTGCATGTTGATGAGACCTGATTTAAGAGATCGATTTAGATAAATTTGTTCCCTGTCACGGCGCTGAAAAAGAATTTGCATGATGCTGTTTGCAGGGGGGGGGCCTCAACCTGAATAAAAAAGCTTCCCTGTGACGCTTTTATGATGTGCGTTTCACGGTTGTGTACGTCTTATCGCGCACTTACCCGCGATGCCATGCAAAGACCACACGCACGCGTACGTGCACGCCCGTGTATGCTCGGCCCCCATCCATCAGCTGCCGGTCAAAAGGATAGAAGCACTGAAGGAATTTAGTGTGTTGAATTTCCCGAATAACAGAGCATCTTATTTGGCTCCTGCCATTGTGTGTGTGTATTCAGACGAGGCCAAGTGGAGCGATGAAGTTTGCCATTGTCGCCCAGTGTGGGTGTTTTCAGCCGCTCTGGCATGATCTTTGAGTTAGTGTTCTCTCTGTTACTGCCCAGTGTGCCCACTGTCTCTCCCACAATGCCCCATTCAGCACTGGGCCTCCCTCTCTCTCTCGCCCTCTCTCTCTTACACACACACACACACACACACACAGGCTGCACTGCCACCCATTTTGTGCCTCTGACTAATCGTCCTCGTCCTCCTCCCCATCATCATCCTCATCCTCATCATCATCACTGGGCTACAAACCAGATTTTGAGTAGTAGAACAAAATAGCCGTGATGTCATCTCTGTTATCTTTTTTCATCCACTCTTGTTTCCATCTTCTCCTCCACTTCCTCTCTCTCTCTCTCTGAGCTCACAAACACAAAAGACAGAGAGGCCACGACAGGAACCTAGTGTATGCTGGTTGTCAAGGAGACAAGGAGACAGTGTTGGGTCTTTAAACTGCCTCAGAGGGGTGTGAGAAGTTAGGGGGAGTTGGCCTTATTTACATGGGAAGAGGACGAGCGAGCGAGCGGGCGGGCGAGCGAACGGGGTGTTTGAAATACAACTGTGGGGCGGCTTAGACGACCTCCGAGTTATTTAGCTGAAATCATTCGTCCAGTCTGTCATCAAATATTTGCCAAGCAGAGGAAATCTGGGGCTGTTCTTTATGTGGGGGGAGCAGTAATGTAAATCAGCCTGTCTCTCTCTCTCACACACACACACACACACACACACACACGGAGCTCTGGGCCCCCACCTCGGCCACATCGGGGGCCGACTGCAGAATACATTAACAGATTTGTGAAGAGTGTTTCTGACCAGACTGGAACAACAAGAAAACTTGACTGAAAACAGGAAACAGTCAGACAAGAGTCCCCCCCCCCCCCCCCCCCCCCCCCCCCCCACACACACACACTTTCCCTCCTCTGCTATCATGCACACGTTTTCCTGTCCAGAGGATTTTCTGCAGCCCCCCCCCCCTCTCTTTGTCTCTCTCTCTCCCTCTGATATCGGGGGTGGGGGGTGGGAATGTGGCCACAGAACAGGCTCAACTCCAAGCTGAAGTTCAATATCACCCCCAAAACTCCCACAATGAGAGCAGGAAGGGCAGAGAGGGGCCGAGCGCGCCACCCACCGCTGCATTCACCGCAGAACCCCCCCCCCCCCCCTTCTCTTTGTGTGAGAGAGAGACATTGAGAGGCAAAGAGAGAGAGGCAGAGAGACATTGAGAGACAGAGAGAGAGGCAGAGAGACATTGAGAGACAGAGAGAGAGGCAGAGAGACATTGAGAGACAGAGAGAGAGGCAGAGAGACATTGAGAGACAGAGAGAGGCAGAGAGACATTGAGAGGCAGAGAGAGAGGCAGAGAGACATTGAGAGACAGAGAGAGAGGCAGAGACATTGAGAGGCAGAGAGACATTGAGAGGCAGAGAGAGAGAGGCAGAGAGACATTGAGAGGCAGAGAGAGGGAGAGAGACATTGAGAGACAGAGAGAGAGGCAGAGAGACATTGACAGACAGAGAGAGAGAGGCAGAGAGACATTGAGAGGCAGAGAGAGGGGCAGAGAGACATTGAGAGGCAGAGAGAGAGGGAGAGAGACATTGAGAGGCAGAGAGACATTGAGCGGCAGAGAGAGAGAGGCAGAGAGACATTGAGAGGCAGAGAGACATTGAGAGGCAGAGAGACATTGAGAGGCAGAGAGAGAGAGGCAAAGAGACATTGAGAGACAGAGAGACATTGAGAGGCAGAGAGAGAGGCAGAGAGACATTGAGAGGCAGAGAGAGAGGCCGAGAGACATTGAGAGACAGAGAGAGAGGGGCAGAGAGACATTGAGAGACAGAGAGAGAGGCAGAGAGACATTGAGAGACAGAGAGAGAGGAGCAGAGAGACATTGAGAGACAGAGAGACATTGAGAGACAGAGAGAGAGAGGTAGAGAGACATTGAGAGACAGAGAGAGGGAGAGAGACATTGAGAGACAGAGAGACATTGAGAGACAGAGAGAGAGAGGTAGAGAGACATTGAGAGGCAGAGAGAGAGAGGTAGAGAGACATTGAGAGGCAGAGAGAGAGAGGCTGAATGTGCTTCTGCAGGTTTTCCTCTTTACTCCAGGTGGAGAAACAAGCCCGCGTGTTTTGACTGCTAATAAACACCCGCAGAGTAAAACAAGAGCCCATAATTACATCAAAGGGGGCGAGCAGGACACGGGGGGGGATGGATGTGGGGGGGGGGGGGAAGGATGTGGGCGTTGGGTGCACGTTGGGAACCAGGCGATCCTGCCTTTATTTTACTTTGCAGATGTTTGAGGGCAGCTTGCGCAATCAGTTTCTGTCAATTCCCAATGTAAACCCTCCTTTGTCAGACGTGCACATGCCTCCTAGAAACCATGGTGAGCTGGTGTGTTTTCCTCTCTTATGACCCCCCCCCCCCAGTTTGTCTTTCTAACACCTCCATTTCAGATGTGTGCTGATTAGTATGCAGGATGGCAGCGGAGGTGCATCATTAAGAGCTACAGAGAAGAAGCAACAAAGTTGGTTAGTTTTTACAACTATCAGTTTAATAGAGTACAAAGAGTTATTTAAAAGTTAAACGTTGTTGTTGTTGTTGTTGTCCTCTCCATCTTTGAGACACACGAGCATTTACGTTGAGGAAACACAGATACAACTAGTGGTTAACAGTTAGCGTCCTACATTTGACAGAGTCCATCTAAGTTAATCTTCACACTCATCGTTTACAAAAGGCACAAGAGGCAAGCGAGGTGCTAACCCCCCCCCCCCCGGGCCCGGGAGGAAGAGCCGTGCCCCCCCCCCACACACACGCGCTGTAATAAGGCATCATGTTGGATCTGGAAAGGTCATTTAATGTTATTTTCATGTACAAAATAGGCTATAAAAATACATCAGCAACGTGTTACAGGTGTTACGGTCGTTCTCCTTTAATGAAGGCATCAGCGGCTGCACATGCAAAAGGTGTGTGTGCATGTGTGTGTGTGTGTGCATGTGTGTGTGTGTGTGTGGGGGGGGGGGGGTGAGATCATCTTCAACAAAACCATCAAATGACCCAACAAATAAGAACAAACACAGGATTAAATAGAACACTGTTGTGTGGAGGTGTGTGAGCGTCACACACACACCTCACACGTGGCTTTAGCGCCGCAGCACAGGTCAAACGGACCCCCCCCCACCCCCCCCCCCCCCCCCCCCCCGGGTTAACCCCGCAGAACCAAACTGGCGCCTTGATCCCGGCTGTGGGATTTAATTTGTAACGTAGTTGCGTTGGTCGTAATAAATAAAGGCACCGTCGTTGGAGCTGTAATACTGTGGTGTAATAAAGGAAAAGCCCCCCCCCGACCCCGACCCCCCCGTAGCTACAGTAGCTCTGAATGAAGGGACGCGGCGGTACGCGAGCGCTGCCGGAGCTGTGCTCCTCGCCTCCCTCTTTACGGGCAGAAGTCAAACATTGTAACGGCGTGTTGCTGCGACATTCCAGAGGAGCGTGTGAGTATTTAACGGCGATTACAGAAGCTGCGGGGGGAGAAACAACCGAACATCAACACGTCTCCGCCTTCACGGGCGGCTTGGGCGCCGCCGCTGCCGCCACCGCTATCAGCGGGATTATCAGCGTAGTTACCCTGTTATTAGCGGCTAATTATTGCATCCGATGGGTGGCTTTGATTGGCCGGGTTGGGAAGCCCCGCCCAGTTAAAGGCTGCGTGTGTTCGCATGGCAACAACAGGTTCTTAAACGTCAAAAACATTCTTAAGGCTGTCTTTGGAAGGCACGTTCAGTAGGCTTAGGTTAGGACTCGGTGGTGGGCGGGGTCCTGAGGTCGCTCGCCGTCGTCCGCTTGGCAGAGGCAGCCGTGACGTTCCCAAAGTGCCGGTCCTGTTGGCGGAGCCGAGAGAATGGCGGGAGGGAGGGGAGGCCTTGGGCCAATGAGCGCAGCGGCGGGCAGAGATGGGTGGGTCATCAGTGGGCGGAAAGGTCAGAAGGTCAAGGGGGTCATGGGTTAGTTGCCGTGGCAGCTAGAGTTAGACAGACACAGACGGACAGACGTGGAAAGGAAACAAAAAGGGCACATAAAAGGGGACATAAAAAGAAAAAAGATAGAAGAGTGATTAGTGTCAGCTAGTGGCGTCAGGATGACAACAAGGCAGATCTACGGCAGCGGCACAGCAGGGGGGGGGGGGGGGTGGGGGGGACCGCGGGAGAACCTCCGTCACCAGCGCCGCTCCGACTCCGCCAACCGCCCGGAGGTGTGGTGACGGATGGCGGCGGTGCCCCTCCTGCGGTGCGACTGCTGCTATAGTGATCCTACTCATGCTAGCTGGGCTACGTCTGGCGCAGACAGACAGTGAAACCATGGACAGAAAGGGAGACGGCGTGGTTCCGTGTGGGTGAGACAGTGACCTTTAGAACCAAGGGAAAAGTGCCCGCGCCTCACAAATACTTTCCCTTAGTGACAGGTTGGGCTGTTGTTTAGCAGCGGGCAGAAGGTCTCGATGATTAACGCTCACCATTGACTGATTATTGATTACCGCTGCGCTACGTTAGCGCCCGACGGCGGCGCAAGCAGAGAGACACCGTAAGGGACAGCGATGAGAGGTTAAGAGATGGTGGTTTTAGAGAATAAGACAGACTAGCTACAAGAATGTCGAGGCTTTGGTTTCCTTTAGATTTCTGTTGTTTTTCAATAATCATCTTTATTGCCTTTTAGTGTACGTTTGTCCATCGTGTACAACAGGAGCGCCACCGCTCAGAAACACACATATGTCGTAGCTAGCTAGTCCATTTCTATTGCATAAACAGTGGCGTGGCCCGCGAGAAGGTCACCGCATCTTAAATAGACAGAAGAACACTGCCTTCATGGCCACCGTAGTGGTGACTAAACAGTAGTAGCTACACACCTTGAATAAAAGTTTACATGGAGACACTTCATCTATAAAAAGCATACTGTAAAAACAAAAATCAAAAAAAAAAAAAATGTACAAACTAAAAAAAAAAAACGCAAAGTAAAAACTACAAGTATTTCCAAGCGATCTTGTTCCATAAGCTTCATATAAGCACTTAAATCCTTTAAATCCCTATATACACATTTATTTTGCAGCTAAATACATGGTAACAGCACCACTCTGGCTAGGAAATATATGAAAGATGTAAACAGCCCCAATGATCAAGTCCAGTGGGCGACTGATAAGACCACAATCAACAGTATTTCATACAAAAGAGCTCGTAACACAGACCTCAGTAGTCTTCACACGCTGTTTTTAGTAGTAAAGACCAAAGATCATATTGGGTTGAATGACCTTCACAAAGCAGATGATCACCGTTCCTTTAAATGTCATATATAATATTGGGCACACACAGGATTTCATTAATAATAATGATAAAAAAAAACATTTGTGGAAACCTACTGGAATGGCTATAAATACACCTTCCCACAGTTATTTGCTGGATCAGGAGTAGTGGAGAGATAAGTGACGACCAAAAACACCAGAAAAAGGTTCGGGAGAGGGCCCGACCTCCCGGATCACGAGGCCGAGTCACATGAACGGAGTAATCCATTCTGATCGAGAGGGCCCCGGCCTGCCAGCCACCCGGGATCACCGCCCACTGCTGCGGCCGCCGGCCCCCGAGCGTGGTTCCTCCCAACCTGCTAACTTAGTTCACCCTCGCCGCAACAAATACTGCTTCACATTTTACACCGACGCCGCTTCCTCTCCGCCTGCCGCGCTCATTTCTCCCGTAGGCACGCCGTGTTCAGACACATGTAAACTGAATTGGTCCATTGTTTTCGAAACACATACGCAAACACGCACGCACACACACACGCAGACGAGCGCGCACGCACACACGCAGGCACACATATACATAAAGTGGCTGGTGAGCTAACTAACCTCTGTCTGGGGTCACTACCCTTTGGTAAGGATGGATTCTCTTGTCGTGGCGTCGTACCTTAGTGGTCATGGCACCTGCTAACAGCCATTGACGTTGCCAAAACAGAACACAGGTTACTCATCAGAAAGACATCACACATTTCACCCGACATCAGTGAAACCAGGAATTCGAAGAGACGGAAGCTGTGTTGCTCCGTCCTCTAAAGAAAAGAATCCAAACTGCTAATTTAAGCCTCGCTAGTCGATTTCGTGGTCAGCTCTAAGCAAAGTCACTCTATAGCCATTAAAATAAGCTTGAACGTACATTAAGATCGCTAACAGTGGCGCTAAAATAGCTACAGGTTCTTTAAAACGGGTTAAAATTACAAGCAGAAGCCGGACTATTAAAAAGGTTAAATAGCTGTCACACCACAACGCTAGTCTGCTAATACACAGGAAACGAGGAGGAATAGACTACGGGACGACTGTCGCTCATCCTAAAGTATCAGCAAACTCTGGGGGTTTGCTTCGCGGGACAAGTATGTATGGGGGGGGGTGGGGGTGGGGGGGTCGGGGGGGGTCTCTGCAAGCCAGTCCGTGTGTTTACTAGCAAGGTTTGCTATCACTTAGCCTTTGGTTGGAAAAGCCATACCTGCAAAAACACAGGAAGAAGGGACTGTTAGCCCACCAATGAGCCTCAGCATGTGTCCACTGGTGCTGGGGATGTATTACAAGAGCTGCGTTTGGCCGCCAATGGGGCGCCGTGGAGCCCCCGCAGAGGTCAAAGGTCACTACTACTACTACGGCCAACTCAGCCGCAGTCCTGGTTTCAGGTTCGGCCACCACCGCGTAGGGAACGTTTAAGGTTCGACGTGAAATAGCGCCGCTAAAAACGACCTCGGAGCGGAGGAGACGTGCACGGCGGCGCCACATTGGCGCCAAATCTCCAGTTCTCGTAATACATCCTTTGACTCTGTACGGGAGTGGAGAACGTCTGGCATCGACATACCTAAAACTCCGGTGGAGTCGATGGGATATTCCAATATGGAGGGCGTGAGGGTGTAGGGATACTCGTACGGCGTGTAGATGATCCCGGACTCGGGCCCTTGCTGCACCAGCGCCGGATGCGGATTGGCCCCCGGTACGAGAGCCGAGCTCTGGATCTGGCGAATCAGGGGCATGAGGGTCGGCGTGGTGACGGGCGCCGGGTTCCGCAGCGTCGGAGGCAGGACGGGCGTCGGGCCTGTGATGATCCGAGGCGCTTGGGGGGTCCCGAGAGTGAAGGCGCCGGCGGCTGGGCCACACAAAACACAGGCCACAATGTAAGTGTGCGCACACCCACGTGCGAGCGCGCGCACGTACAATAGACAGGGGGCGAGGGGGGAGGACACAAAGAGCCTTTAGGAGGGGAGACAGGGGCATTGTGCGCTCATACAGTGGCACTCCTGTACCGGGCCGGGCCGCCACCCACCGCCCCTCCTCCTCATGCACATGATGATGTCATCCTTACGCGTCTTGACATTGGCGTCCCTGTAGGTCCCGTTGAGAATGGCGAGCTCCATCAGCTGCACTTTCTTCAGGTTGTCCTCGCCCTCCGCCTACAGCCCGACACCGGAGGAGAACAACACAATCAGCTGTCGCCACAGTCAACCTTTGTGCCCCGCCCACGCCCCAATATGGCGAGGGCCGCCTCCCCGCGCCCTCAAGCCGAGGCAGTTTGACGTGAGGCCGCGGAGACGCGGAACGCCGCCAGCGCGCCGCGCGGATCATATTAGGTGTCGGCTACGCGGCTCCGGTTGCCGCCGGTTACGGGCGGTGAAAAGCTTGACTGATTTACAGCCGGAGCGGAGGTCGGCGCTGTTAAAGCAACACGTGTGCTCGCCGCCTCACCGCCACCGGCTAACGACTCCGATTCCGCTCCGGCTTTGCCAGGTTCCAGCGGAAGTGACGGCCGATGGTGCCGTTTTAACCCCCCCCCCCCGGTCCATTCAGCCCGTTTCTATTGTTGCAGCTAACGCAGAGGGGAGCGAGACCGGTTCCGTCACACGGGCCGTGGCGGCGGCGGGTCTCTGGGGCGCTCGCCGCCGCCACGACGAGCGCCTGAGCTCCGCCGGAGGGGAGCAGAATGTGAGAAATGTGGAGAAGTGCGAGGAAAACGTCCTCTGGGAGGAAAACAAGCCAAGGAAAAAGTGCCCGGCGAGATAAGTGAATACTGTAGCCGGTGGTTGGGAATAAAGTGAGTTGTGAGGGAGTGAAAGGAGTGATGGAGTGGGGAGAACAAGTGAACAGACTCTCCATTCATTCCCTCAGCCTTTCAAACAACCCGGGGTAACCATGGAAACCCCTTTATGCATGTTCCCTAATTACCCTAACCCCTTACACATACTCTCTCATACACAGAGAGTCACACACAGAAACACAAAAAGACACAAACACACACTTTTTGGAGCGGCGAGCCCCTTCCCCCTCCCGTGCATACCAACACACGGCACCTTGGGCCGGCGCTAGCACCGGCCCGGGCCGTAATGTGGAGCGGGCCGGGGGCGGCGCTGGTACTCACAGCAGGTACCAGCAGCTTCTTGACCTCGTTGATGGCCCGCTGGAGCTTGATCTTGGCCCGGTTGTGCGTGTCCTCCACCGTGATCAGGACGTGGAGGTCCTCGCTGAGGTGCTCCCAGTTGGGCTTCCCCCGGTTCATCTCCTCCTGGAAGACAAAAACAGGCCTTTTTGAAATGCAGGGCACAGGCTGGGCGCTCTGCTGCGAACGGGGGGGGACGGGGGGGTCGAGGGGGGGACGGGGGGCATGGGGGGGCTTCACTTGTCTCCTGCTTTGGCTCCGACCTTCAATCAGACCTTAAACTACACAGATATAGAGCTGCAGGTCGTGCCTGGCAGCTTTGGGAGCTTATCAAAGGTGGTTCCTCTCCTCTCCTCCTTTTCCTTTCACTCCTCTTTCCAGAGAATCTCTCAATCACTTCATTGATATTCCGGTGAGGAGCGGAGGAGTGGGAATAAAAGCGTTCCAAGACGGGGAACTGTGAACTCGTGGTGACGTGAGGAAGGAGTGCATCAAAGAGGGGAGATCATCCAGAGAGGCGACGTGTCCCGTGTCTGGGAACCAGCTCCCCATCTGGATCAGGAGCTTTGGTCTCGGAGCGGCAGGAAAATACCCGGAAAGCCGTCGCGCTTACGTCAACGACGCTCGTCTCGTTCCGGATTCAGCAGAAGTCGCTGATGTTGACGGAGAAAGAGACGGAAAAACACAAAGCATTCCTATCTGGAGGATCTGCAACGAGGAGTCTGCTTTTCCAGATGTGTCCGATTAGGGAGGGCCGAGCCCGAGCAGCTCGGCCCGGTCCGTGACATCCACACCCATCTCACGCTGGGACTGACCAGCTGTGGAGAGGCCGGAACCTTAGCTGGATCTGGGCTTTTTTTCATCCCTTCTCGTGTTTCATTGTCAACACGACTGTGTGTCACGTTCTCGGGAGCGCCCTGAGCTCCGTGATTGGACCTCGCCGGGAAGACTTCAGCTTTGGAGTCGCTGCCTGGAACAGACGGGAAACTGCTTCCTGTCCCCGGGCTAGCCGACGCTAACGGCTACGGAGGGGCAGAAGTGAGAGAAGACGTGACGTTCTGGCTCTTTTCAACAGCTCCTCCAGGGACCTGAAAAGGTTCCTCCTGTGGTAACAGTGGGCCAGATGCAGCCGGCCCAGGCTGCTCGCTCACTATTGTGCGCTCGGACACTCGATCCTCTGTAGATGTTTGGTCAAGTGAGATGTCTCATTTTGAAAAACAGCAAAAGTCAACATCTTTTTCTGCTCTCCCCCTGTTGCCTCCCACTGTGTCTCTGTTTTCCTTCCTCTCCGTCTCTGTGTGTGTCTGTGTGTCCCTCTCCCTCTCTCTTTCCTAGGGACGTGCGGGGTAGGGAATGTTCTGGAGAGAGAGGGTGGGTTGGAATGCTGGACTTGCTCCACCTGCCGTTTGGAAAGCTGGAGCCGAGTCTGTCCAACAGCACACACCAGGGGAGAGGAAGGGAGAACAGATGGACTTAACACCAGGACAGGAGAGAAAAGCCGAGCCCCTAAAACAGAGCCCTCATGCAGACACATTCATACTCTCAAGGATACTGTGGCTATTAGCAGCCAAGCTAATTAGCAACATCTCCGACAGCCATTTGTGTGGTTAGGATTTATGGCTCCTAACATCCAGACATCATTGAAAGCTGGTCTACAAGATGGTGTTTGGTGTTTTAAAGGAAGAGCTGTGAGACGTGATGCTAACTGAGCAGATCTGCGTCCCACACGACCGAGAGAGAGACAGACAGAGGGAGAGAGCGACAGCGTGTGTGGTGGATTGAGACGTATACCTTCTTTTTGTCCCTCATGGAACCCTTTCCTCGGACCATGATCTTACAGCCGGTCTCTGACTCCAGCTGTTTGGCCGTCAGTCCGCGGGGGCCCAGGATCCTGCCTACAAAGTTAAACTGCGCACACAGACAGGCACCAAAAGACAGGTTAAAAGGAAGCACAGCTGAGGGCGCGACGGGTCTTTCTCATCTCGGGTGTCTCGAGCTGTCACCGTACGATGTGCGCGAACGTGCACGTGCTGCATCATTGAGATTTGTGCATTTGCAGCGTGTTTATGTTGCCAGCGGAGACCGAAATAGCTCATTATGTGGGCACAGGCTGGTGCTAGCGGCATGACAGGACAGCGCCGCTCTCTTAACCTTATCTGTCACGACCACTGAGCGATTAACAAGGCAGCTGCCTCCGCGCGTCTGCGCGCGTGTTGGAGTCGCCGACGCCCCTTTCTGACGCCCTCCCGCCGCCGTCTCGCCCGCCGTGGCCATTTAGCTGAATTTCGCTATTTACGTTAGCAAAAGTTGCTACGCATTAGCAGTGGCCATTGGGAGGAACTAGGCTCTAAATTTAACCGTGATCTAAACCGTCTTCCAAATGAGGTCCTGTGTGTGTGTGTGTGTGCGTGTGCGTGTGTCCAGTCCTGTCATGTGAGCGAGGACAGCTCGTCATTGTATTCAGTGATTGGCAAACTGCTGCTTGCAGGAGATCATATGAGCGCTTCAGTCTGGGTCAATCACCTCGCTGGCGTGGGCGGCCATCTTTGTTGCTCTACGCCCTCTCTGATTTATGTCCTGACAAGAGTCTTAATCCACCTTTTTAAACACACTAATTAATCAGGGGACGGAATGGAACGGCCTTCCAGAGGACACGAAGCATCTCCTACATTTTTATCTCCCTGCAAACAGCAAACGGGGCCGTTATTGATTTATTTCATGTGCGGATGACATCAGCGGGCGTGAGCTCGGGAGGGGGAACGTAACGTGATAAAAGCGGAGAGTTTGTGGCGACTCTTCTCTGAAGCAAGAGGAGATAGAGCGACAACAGCTAAAGGTAAACAGAGACCCTTCGGAAAGGTGAAAGGTCGCCGCCTGGTGCACTCACGTCAGGATACTCTTTGACAGGCACGTAAAGCTTCTCCTGCAGCTGAACCACGGGGCCCACGGCTTCGGGGAGCTCCTCCAAGTCCCGCCCATTGAACATGCCGCCGTTGACCGAGTCATTGTACATGTCCTTGCGTACTCTGCCGATTTCTGTGGCGGAGACACAGACGCATACACATCAGAAAGCAGTGCGAGGCGAAGCAAAGGGAGCGGGGAGGCATCGGCCGGATCGCGTTTCTTCACACCTCCGTTTCTGAGGACGTGACTCACGCGCACAGAATTACAGGAGACGCTGGCGTGACAGGCGGCTAACTTCCTGCCGAATTAATACCCCAGGGCAGAACTCCTCTCTCCCCATCGTTTCGCCCCTTCTGTTTGTCTTTTGGTGTTTCCCCATCCAGCTGTTTGTCACATGGACACATGCCCCCTCGCTGTGTAAACAACGCTAGCGAAAACAGCCGTGTTTTCCTCTGTTAGCACCTGTGTTTGGAAAGCAGCAAATGGGCCCCAGACGGCTCTGATACCCAGAAACGCTGCCTCGCTTTACCGCCGCGCCGCTGAAAATCCCTCTTTTTCTCGGCTCCAAACGCAAACACAATCAAAGCAGCGCGGCTAAACCCCTGCACAAACTTTATTTCTGCTCGGGCGTCTGGTCAGATCCCGTTTTTTGGTGTTAATTCGGGGCGACGAGGCCGCGGTTAATGAGCCGCCGTCTGTCTGCCCGCCTGCTCCACCGAGGTTGGTCTCCGATGCCTTTGTAATGACAAGCTGGGTCAATAATAACCGACTCCTGCATCACACAAACATACGCAGCACACGCCAACAGAGCCGAGGTTTCACCTCTCACACACACACACACACACACACACACACACTCATGACAGAATAACTTCCTTGAGGCGCATATATCATCTGACCTCAGCAGTCTGACAGGAATGTGTCGCAGCTCTGATGAGTCGGACCATAATAACTACAGACTGACTCTATAATTACAGTCACGGCTGGGGCAACAATGGTGATCCTCTAATAACCCCTGGTGATCTGTTACGGGGCAAAAGCAACTATTAAAACAGCGGCGAAAATACAGAAACAAATGTGCCGACAGCAGCAGGACGGGTGTCACGGCTCAGCTGAGACAGGGACGCGCTGGGCTGAAAGGAGAAGTGAGACAACCTGCCGTCGGTTTATATTTGGACTCAGACGCCACATCAGACGCCGCACACGAGCGGCAGGTTTCCTTATTGTCCCGCACAAACTTTATTTTTTTTTGGTGTGTGTCCTTGTCCACGTTGCTGGGCCCGAGGGCAGCGCCAGGCTGGAAATGGCCGTGGAACAATGCCTCTCATTCGAACTATGAGTGTCACATTATCGTGCGTGGGAAGGGGGGGGGGGGGGGGGGGGGCTCGGACGGACGGGGACGCTGAGCTGACGTGTGTGTCACACGCCGGAGGTCAGGGTGACACAACGTGATGGCTGCCACGTCCTGATAGCTGCTGCCGCCCAGCACAAAGTCTGCATCCCGGCGCGCACCAGCACAAACGCGGCCCCGAAAGGGCCGGCGCTCCACTTTAAAAGCGCACGGGACGGCAGGAAGTGGGGTGCACGGACGGGCGGCGCGCACGGCGTGGAAAGCACGCCTCAAATTAACATGGTGTTCAGTGGGATGCTCTTGGTCCAGATCAGGGATGGGCTGCAGCCTTCACACAAGCCTGCGCATTAGGTCACCGAGAAAGACTAACAACTGTCTGTTTGTTCCCATCACCAACTGGCAGAGAGTGTGTGTGTGTGTGTGTGTGTGTGTGTGTGAGAGAGAGAGAGAGGGGGGGGGGGGGAGAGAGAGCGCTCATCTAGTCCTGTAAATTAAAAGTGTGACTTAAGGCAACCACATTAGGCTTTCCAAGCAACTTTTGTAGCCGTGCTTATTATTAGTTTGCAGCCCTTTGGTGCAAAGTGCCGAACATTTCTGGGTCTTGGGCGGATGTCAGGTGTCATTAGCGGCGTTTCCCGGGAGCCCGGGAAGAATTCCTCCGCTGAGCTGGTGGCTCTTCAATAAAGTGGGTTTTATTAAGCCCGCAGCTCTCAGGAGGGAGCCTCCCCAGAACAGACACACGGACGGGGGTTACCTTCATCCAGGAGCCGCTCCAGATGCGTGAAGATGCCGCTGAAGTTGGGCAGCGAGCTCATCACCTTCCGGTCGTTCATCAGCTGCATAAGATAGTCCGGGTTGGACTTGGGTCTCTCCTTAACCTCCGTCTCCCCAACCATGGCTTGTCCTTCAACTCTAAAGTGTGCGAGCAAGTCGGGGGGGAAAAAAAAAAAACTTACAGGGGAAATTAAATCAGACACGCCCCGACAAGCGATGCGAGGAGCCCAGGGGAATCCGCCGGCCGCGACCCGCTGACCGCCGCACCGCCAACTAACTCAGCAAACTTGTGTCAAATCTTCTTGAAGCTTCGGCGAGTCGGCGCTCCTCGTTCCGAAGGTCCCCCTCCTCTCGTGCCTTCTCCCCGGACGTCCAGAAAGTGCGGTTCTGCTCGGAGAGGGGCGCTGGGTCGCTGCGCGGCTGTACCTGCTCCTCCGCCCGGCTCCTCCGCCTGTGTCGCTATTCTGCGGCGCGGGTCGAGTCCCTGTCATATGATTACAGTACAGCACGAGAGGGCTGGAGGGCGGGCGCGCGCCGCGTGCGGCCGCGCTCGGAGGGGAGGGGGCTCGTGCTCGCGCACGCCCCTCCTCGCGAGGCCTGTGGACAAGCGCGACGACGTTCAACGACAACAAAAGTAAAGAAGGAGAAAAGAAGCGCACCTCTGCTGCACCGGTCACCGTCTACCACTGGTCACGTGAAGCGCGCGCGTGTATTTTCTTAGTTATCTGGAGCGAACTTCACCCACGTTTTAACAAGTTCATCCAGCCGTGCGAGTGGGCCCTGTGACCCACTATAACCAGTCCGGTAGCCCATCTTTCCCTCTCTGGCCTGTTCCCAGGTGGCAGAAGGTGGCAAAAAGTGGCAGAAGGTGGCAGAAGATCTCCATATACGTCAATAAAACACCTCTCCAGGTGTCGCCCGGGGGCTTCAACAGCTTCAACCAACCTGGAACCACCTGTCAATCATATCAGTGCGGGGTGTGTTTGATATGTGTCCCTGAGCAGGATCGGCGGGTGGAGCAGTGACGGCGGATGGTCGGAACGTTCCCGTCCCTCCAGGATCGGGACTGAAAATGCTTCACCGACTGACTGCACGATTCTCCCGGGAGGAAGTGAAACGAGCTGAGCAAAATTAAAACTTTCAATCCTTCAGATAAACTCCCCCCCCCCACACACACACACACACAAACATTTGCTGAGATTCTTGAAATAAAATGTGTGATGTGTGCAACAGTTCTCCACAGGTGGCTGACATGTGATGGCAGATAGGTGCTACAATCTAAACTTAACTTGTTGTAACACACACACGCACACACACACACACACACACACACACAGGCGACACTGTGTGTGCCCATGCATGCGCTGCTTTAAGCCTTCTATCAGTCACTGACCTCCCACCTGCTTTTGTCTGTGTCCACTGTTATACAATGAATTTTTCTTTCACCTTGTACAACTAAACTTGCAAGAAACTTGCGTCTGTGTGTGTGTGTGTGTGTGTGTGTGTGCGTGTGTGTGTGGGTCCGAACAGCAAGCAGGAATTGTAATGTGGTGGCAGTGCTGGTAATGGCTGGTCAGCTGGTATGGCGAGTATTCGGGGCGGGGGCAGTGCATTGTCCTCTCATAGTTCCAACAATGCCCCTCTGAGCAGGGCCACACATCTACCAGTCACGGGCCTCTCTCTGCCCCGTCTCTGCTTTTCTTTCTGTCTGCCATATTTATTCAGCCCACGGCCAAGTGGGACCTGATCGGGACCGCTGTCCCCCCGACCTTTGCCTGAAAACACCCAGGTGAACCCGTAACCTCCGCTCCTGTCAGACCCTTTATCCCGTCAGACGTTAGCGCGGTTAAATGGTTATTATCGGCAACTTTCATCACATCTTTATTTGTTTAAACCCCAAACATGTCGCCATATTTGCAGATGGGAGGATTCATTTCATTGCGAAATGTTTTTGTGCGTTTTTTTTACCGCCTTTATCGAGCCGTCGGCTGAATGGATGAACTCCAAAAACTACAATATTATATTTATTACTTACCAGAAAAACAGTCATGTTTCTCCAGTCGACCCTTGACCCCTGATTCCCCACCACCCCTGACTCATTGACATTGATGACCCTTTCCTCACATTAGCTAATGGAGAAATCAATTTATTAGCTGCACATTTTCAACAAACACCCACCAGTTTGAAATCCTCTGGATAGTTTTTGGGCGGTTTAAAACTGAGACATCGACTAAGAATGATTATAAAACTGAATAATCTGGGCACTAATCTGGTGTTGACGGGCTGGTTTGCAAACTTCTTTTTTTAAACACACATAATTCTAAATTCCATTACTGTTTGTAGAGTCACAGATGTTAAATCTGCCGAAAAAACAAATTGAAATTTGATTAAAATTGCAGCATAACCCATTTAAATACACAACAAAAAAAACACGCATTTGTGCACTTAAATTAGTCTTTAAAGAGGTTCTTTAGTCATCCAACAAGAAAAAACCTTTCAGGAAACGGAAAAGTTATTTTCCCTGTTTGACAAAAGACATTTTTAAGCGTCTGTGGAGGGTTTTTCTGGTGCACAGGTGTGAAACCATCAATTCAACAGGTATCGTAATGGAACATTTTCACAGGAATGTCCCACAGAAAGAAATAGATGGAATCCTTTATTTGGTGGCTCTGAAAAAAGACAAACAGTTCGATCAGTTATCAATATTCCCCCTTTCTCCTCATTCCAGCAGCTTTATGGGTCTTTTCTTCCTCTTCTAGTATTGAGCTGATGGGAATGCGCCCTCTTGTGGACGTTTGGTGTAACTGACTTGTGGGAAACGAACCGCCCATCATGTCTGTCTGTCTGTCTGTCTGTCTGTCTGTCTGTCTGTCTGTCTGTCTGTCTGTCTGTCTGTCTGTCTGTCTGTCTGTCTGTCAGTCAGTCAGTCAGTCAGTCAGTCAGTCAGTCAGTCAGTCAGTCATCAGGAACTTTAGGCTCCTGTATGAAATCTGACTAAATTTACACCCGAGTTGGTTGTTCAGATCATCCACCAACGCCTCATTCAGCTGTTGCAGATGGTTTGTGATGGATTTTATCAGTCTGTAGGATTACATTGCCTTCAGAAATATATTTAGGAAGTAATACTCTTTAAAATAATCACTAAACTACATTAATCAGCACCTCTACTGCACAGATTCAACCCAGATCCATTCATTTCCCCTGTAGAGACGGTCCAGATGTCACCTTTAATGGCCAATACTGATGGTTTCTCTGGGTAAAGCAGAGCCACAATGGCTCATTTGGTTACTGGACAAAAGATCTGAGATATTTATGCAGGATTAAGTGAACCCTCTTAGACTCTTTTATTGCCTCTGTCTGCCTGCTACGCGACAACACGTTTACCGTAGCTCCTAGCGAGCGTGACGACTTTTACTGCATAAAGGAATCAGTGAGGATAAAACACAACTGCAGATCTTCAAATTAAGCCAGTAATGTAGAGGAAGTCAATTCTGCTGTTTAAATTTGCTCATACAACTAACCTTTAAAATAAACTTAATTGACGATATTCCATATATAGATTTAATTTACTGTTTTGACTCCTCACAAACATCTTGGATCCTTTTATTTGCATGTTCTTAAAGGTAGAAATTCATTAATCTGAGTGTGCAGATTTAAAAATGCCTTTAAATTCAGTACATACCTCAGAGGTCAACATTTAAAACAGAAACCTCAGCCCCAACTGTACATTTCTATCCTACTGGGGACACGTTCAGGCCAAACACTATATATCAGCATGGTTACGCACTTTCTCCTGCTGGCTGTTTGTTCCCGGGAGTCCCGCAGGTTCATCTGATCACCTGGATGACGCCTTGATGCTAATCTCAATCTGATTAGTCTTCTTATCTACTCAGTGCCGGTTATGTGCTTTGGTCTAACGAAAATATCACGTAGACTTGGCCCGTTTGCCGGTTCCTGCTGACTCTTAACCTCCCTCCTTCCCTCCATCTGCTAACAATCACGCTGGTGTCCTTCCAGAAGTCTGCTCTTCATAGACTCGTGGCTTATTAAGAAAGGATACGTTAAAAGATAACAGCTTGTGTGTGGTTGCACCCTGGAATGTGCGAGCACACACAAGCCCGTGCGCGGTACATGTGAAGGGTCATCCCGTGTCCATGTGAAAGCTGTAATGCTATAATTGGCCTCATCCTATTGACTTAATCAGGAACCCCGTGGTTGGAAGTACGGCTCGCTTCGTGATCTCAGGTTCTTCTGACTCAAGGTCGAGTCAACACAACGGTCTGGTTTCACTGGTGGGTCGCATCTCTAAAATCCTTTATTCTTTTGTACAATCACCTCTTTCTCTACACAGACACACACAGAGAACAAATCATATGGAAAAAAAGAGAAACTTTACAGTTTAGATTAAATACATCCATTAAAAAAGTTAGATTTTCTTTGCTACCCTGTGTATGTACAGCACATGCATGCGTGTCAATATACAAACTCTGGAACACTGAAGATGATTTGGGGTTACAGTACAGGGGTCGGGAGCCAAAATTTAGCTGCCAATTTCAGTCGTCCTCCGCAGGTTTGGAGCCGGTGCTGCTGCTCTCCAGGACTACAGTCGCAGGAGCGTGTCCACCGGCGTGGACACAGATGGACGGGAGTGTGAGCGTGCGCGGGGTTTGGTAATAAAGCTGTGGTTGCATGGCAACCGCCATCCGTGTCAAACTAGCCAACAACAATACAAAGGAAATTTTATATGTATCTTTACTTGTGCAAATACTCAGTAGTGAGCCGTGGAACCAGCGAATCTCTTTACATTTGGGCCTGAAATGGATCTTTTTGAAGGTAACTCTTCCTACTGATCCTCTTCCTACATGTTTGGGTGCACAGTTCATATTCATTAATTCAAGGGGCCCATGTGGAGGGTGTGTGTGTGTGTGTGTGTGTGTGTGTGTGTGTGTGTGTGGGAAGAGTGTTACGTGACAAACGTTGGTAGACGTATAATCTCTGTCCTCTCTCCTGCTGGGAGCAGCGTCAGTTTTTGTCGGGTTTTGTCGGGTTGGCTCAGCTCACGGTGGCGACCGCAGCCTCGTCTCCTTCCTCCACCTTGACGCCTTTGCCCATGGCCTTCATCTTAGCCATGATGTCGGTGAACGTCTCCTTCACCGTCTTCTCCAGGACCCAGCCCTCGCTCTCGCTCTCGGGGTCGTCGGGGTTGGCCAGCGTGGACAGGGAGCTGTTCACGTACTGCAGGCCCACCGTCACGCCGAACTGAAGCGGACACGGAGACGTGAGCCAAGAACCCGGATCTGGACCGACCGCTGAAAACCGGTGCGCCCGCACGTGCACGTTTCATCAGCAGAAATTATACTTGTGGTGGGAACGGGAAATCACAGCAGCATTCATGTTTGTAAAGGAAACTAGACAATGATTTGCATAATTAATTAGGAAAATTAGGATTTGTGAGAAAAATTAGAATTTATAGTGAAAATCAGGACCAAAGTGAATAAAAATCCTCATCTGTTTATACACTACAATTGACCAAAAGTAGGAATTAATACTATTATTATTTGTTTTACACAGATAGGCAAACAGAAATTAAGGAAAAAGTTAATTAGTTTTTTCCCCCTTTGTGGTTTAAATTGAACAAAATGCTCAAAGAAGCAGATCAGAATGATTGATTATTGAGGCCGTATGGAACCTTAAAGGTTCCTTTTCTACCGTTCCACAAGGCTTTTGGGGTCGGTCCTTTTCTCAGATTAATCCACGAAGTGGGTCAGCGAAGAGACGCTTGCATAATTATTAGGTCTGCAGATCCGTAGCCTGACAGGCCGTCCCAGGTGTCGCCCAAATCCACAGTTTCAGAGCAGGGGTGTCGCCTACTTTAAACTGGGCCTCAGCTATTCTGGGTGACCGTGGAGAGTGGTAAACAACAACAACAACAACGACAACAGACGGCGTGAGTGAAGGTTGGCTGCTTTAAGATCACCATTTGGTCAGAATCTAAAGGGTGAGATAACATCACTAATGTGCTCGATACAAAGGCGCTAATCCGAGAGCAGAGGCGGTTTTTGAGGAAGTTCTAATACCAGAAGCGTCGAGTGAGGAAGTACGAACTGGGTCAAAGGATTTAAACTCTTTCCTGCTGGTTTGTCATCATGAAAGTCACGAAAACATTGAAGGGGGGGGAGAGTCACGACACACAGTCTCAAAACTCACGAGTATCGAAACTTAAATGTTGGTAGGAATGAATTATTCAGTATTTTATGTGCAGCCTGTGTGCTCGAGCCTTTAAAGTATAGACTCGTGATTTTATATCAGTTGGGTTCATCTTGTTAATTCTCTTTTTTTCTCCTTATATCACCTTTATAGTTCTGGAATAACTCAAGTATTTTAGTTTAGCTTTGAGTCGTACCTGCACCTTAAACCTACATAAATATTTTGGAGTGTTTGTGTGTTTGTGGCGCTGACCTCCAGAATAGTCACCAGCAGCACCAGGACTCCGATGGAGGTCATCATGCCTCCGTAGTAGGACAGCAGGGCCTCGCGGCAGCCACGCCGCCACACGTTTAGCTCCTCGGTGTAGTGGTCGTAGCTGTAGTGGGCCGAGTTGTTGGTCATCTGGAGCTGGATGCACGGTCTGGGGGAGCTGGGGTTGCAGCAGCTGAACGGGACGCCGTCCATCAGGTACTGGCCGTCCACGTTGCTGCCGATGCGGCTAAAAACAGAGCATCAGGTTATGACGGGTTATGACAGGTCAGAGGTTAAAGTGTCTTGAGTTGAAAGGTTGGGAGCTACACATGCTACATACATACATAAATACTGTACTTACGTAGCTACCAGACTCCACTACCGTTATAAACTAGGTTGTGAGTGAGATGCTGCAGATTAGCTTATTTAATGTAGCATTTATTATGAACCGACCAAATAAAAAGGATAAAAAGCACTTTTAATTTATTCCTTTAAGAACTTAACTGGTGCCGCACCTGTCAGTAAAGCCAAAGATCTTCTTACACTGAAAATCAATCATCAAATACAACTGGAGATGAGTTTTGTGAAGGTTCTTTACCAATGATTGATGTCAAACCTGCTTCCATTTAAAGGACCTGACCCAAATCTACAGCAGTGACTGATAGTTGTAGGTCAATGGAAAGTCACGTCTGATTGGATCATGAGGAATCTGAGAACATCAGAAATGGATCGGTGATCTCTGCAAACATCGACACCTTGGTGAGCTCAACACGATGTCCCAGATTAGAGATTACAATTACGTCACTTCGAGCAAGCAGACAGAAAATATCCGGAACAGTCCGGAACAAGCCAGCGGCGTCGGACCGCTGTGTTGAATGTAAACAAAGCTGGTTCCACCTCGTGCTGCTCTGGTTTTCTAATCCCAACTACAAACTCTTTACTGGACAGACACGTCCCCCAAATGTTGCCAACTTCTCTGCTGATTGAACAGGACACTGAGTCTTGAAGGCCAATGACACGTTAATCCTCCAGATTAGACCTAATTATCTGTCAATGTTCCAAACTGACCTCTTCATAATTATCAGAACAAACGCACATTGCCACAGAAAGTTGCCGTGAAGGTGCTGGGACTATGACCCAAGTGTCTTCGTTTGCATATAATCACCCAAGTTGGTCGCTTCTGTCTTTCTCTGTAAATCTGCCGACTAAGCGCTGCACCACCGAGGTGAACGTGAACGATATGTCTGACCAGCCATCAGATCCACCTCCACTGAACTTCACAGCATCTCTGGTGACCTGAGCTTGTTCCAGCTGGCCTCATATGATATTAGCTGCCGTTGTGGTTAATGAGTTAAATAGAACTTCTAAAGGACGCCGTAGGGTATCTGCTCTGATCAGTGTTACTTACTCTTTGACCTCCTTAGAGCTGAAGTCCAGGTAGCGGTTGCTAACCCACTGAATCTCAAACCAGTCTCTGTAGTTGTCATTTCCGCAGCAACGGAACTCTATCTGCATCAGGTCCAGGGTCCTCTTCATGTAGCAGCGTCCCGGCGTGTCCGTGTCCTTGTAGTACTTCATGCCGTTCCTCAGACCCTCTGCCAGGGTGAACTGCAGGGGGAACCTCATCACGAAGCACAGCAGGGCCGTCACGAAGAGCAAACTGTTGAAGACCACGCAGAACACCAGGAAGTTCTTCAGCATCGGCTTCCACTTTACAAACTTGGCAGGGTCCAGTGAGTCGTAGCAGACTTTGCCTCCAAAGACGTTCATGCCGCAGGCTATGAGACCCATGAGTATGAGCAGATTGGGCAAGAAGTGGCTCTCGTTGTTGTCCATAAGTTCTGAGCGCTTTCGCAACTCGATCTTAAAGAACAGGCCCATGCTGAAGACCAGCACGCCGGCCAGTACAGCAAACCAGTACATGAACCAGACGGTCTGAGCGAGTTTCACTCGCTTCTTCAGGTCAAACTTGACCAACATCAAGGCCATGATTCAACCTGTTACCTGTCGTTGCCTGTAAGAGGAAGAATCAGCTGATCCAAGATCTCCAAAGAGCCCTTAGGTTTAAAAAACGGTTCCTGATTGTGGCAGTTCCTTGTTCTTTCCCAGTTTCTTTGCTGTACGGGGGGTCCTCTGGCTGGTCCAATGGGACAGAAGAGTCAGCTCAGCCTGTAATCCATCCCACAGCTGAAGAACAGAGATGAAGAACCCTGGAGAATGGAAGCAGCCCAGGAGTTTTACTTCTCCAACGCTGTGACCTCTCCCATTGTAGCAGAATCATAAAATTTTACAGGGCTTCGTTTCCTCCAACTTTCTCTTGTCTTTCTATCTCACCACACGGGAAAGGCTAATTGTGGCGTTCTGTTGTCCTGTAAAGGTGCAGGATTGCCGAGGATACTCATGATTAAACTCAAAGTTACAGTGCGTCATGTTAAGCCCCTGTAAGCAGCCTGATCCAATTTACAGAAATCCTTCCTCTCAAGACGGGCCTGATCATAAGCTGCTCCCAGGGGTCATAATTGGTTTGAGTATTCACGTGGTCATGGTCTCCAAGATCAACGCTGCAGGAGCTGTAAAGGACCGTATGGAGACGGTCAAAGAACATGAAAGTGATGCTAAAAATGCCATCTAAGGAGTCACAGCGAGGGGTCCATGAGTTCACAACGCCCCATGATTGGGAATAAGATTAATCAGAAAGCATGAGACAAATTATTCACTGATGGACAGGAATGTTTTCAGAGCTGGTGTGTGCATTCAGACTCAACGCTCATTTACACTTTCTATCAAATACAAATAAACACTGACTGGTTCACTTTGACCTGATGATACTTTGTTATGTAATTGGACAGTTGCTGTTCCCATCCTGTTCTGTTATTTCAATTTACTATCATACAGAAAGAGCAACAACAAAACAAGGCAGCAAATATCAAATAACTAGTCATAAGTCTAGGTTCTATTAAGAATTTACCATTCTGTCGATAACACTGATTAACTTCTTCAACAGTTAAAACCTGAGCTTTCTGACTTTATTATTATGACTAATTCAAAGTTGAGCTAATAGCGTTTTAAATTCAGTTAATTAACAGAGGATGGAGGCCTTTATGGTTCAGAAGTTTCAGCATCTCCAAACACATCTAAATAATAGGCCTGGGAAAGTTAAAAGGTTGCTCTGCTCAGCCCCTCCAGTCTGTAGTACAGACAAACCCAAATCTCTGCTTTTACTGATTAAGAAAGTTTCCTCAGTAAAACATTCGGCATTACAAGCCGATGGACAGAAACTTCTCCATTTGGAGCCCAAACGGCTCCATTTCGCTTTTCTACACGGAAGTCACTACGTCACACCACCTTATTGGTGGATTTTCTTCTTCTATGAATTCTGTTGGCGACTGTTGCTAACGGCGTTCTTCTTCTTCGAATTTCCCCGGTTCCTCGCGACCGCGAATAAATGTTACACTGCCCCCAGTGCCTTGGGTGCAACATTACACAGGAGCTCTATAGATAGAAACGTAGATGATAGATAAAGTGCATGCTAAATTGCATTTAAATAAATGGAATTAATCACGTGCAAAACGTTTGCAATAACGTCTAATAGGCCCCGAAAATAGTGGGCGAAATACAAGCTACGTGCCAATTTACAACTCTAAGGTATCGGAAAATGCAACTATTTTGATGTTGTTGTGCTGGTGGGGGAAAACAAAGCGCTGGATATGAAAGCGTGACACCTGAGCCAGTTAAAGGTGTGGCAAAGTCTGAGGAGGCCCGCCCTCTACCGTCGGCAATGAGGCACTCTAATAAAAAAAACAACAACAACAACAACAAAAGCAAAATTGAATGCATTTGGCAGGGGGGCTAAAAAAAAATTAAAATAGGTGGGAAAATGTGGGCTCGGGCGCGAGCGTGTCGGCGTTCGGCCGTGTTTTGCGGGTAAATTGCGGATTGGTGATGCGGGATGTCTTGTTCGGAGCACTACCCCTCCGACCCGTGCGGCGATGGCGAGGAAACCCCGTTGACAAGGCACTGCTTTTTCATGACGGTGAGTTTCCCTTTGAGTGTATTATAATTTTGTGATAAAAATTTCAAGGAAAAAACACACACGGCCTCCTTCCTCACTTCCTTCAGGGAGGGAAGAGAGTTTGAGCGGAGAGAAAAATCTATCCGAGACAGCGCAGGGACAGTGAGGGAAAAAATATGAGTGGGAGAGGGAGAAGGAGGAGGAGGAGAAGGAGGGGGAGCAAATTAAAAGTTGCCAAATGGAGATATTGGGTTTCAAGAGGAGTCAGACGGGAGCGAAGGGTTCGCCTCTTTGGGTCGTCTTTGTGTTGTGCTAATCGGGATTAATCTGTGGGACGGGACGCGCCGGCGTCCCGCGGCATTTTCCAACCGGTTCTAGCCGACGTCCTCCGAGCGGGCGCCGCCGCCGCTAGCTAACCAGGCCGGGCCGTAGCGCCTGGCCAGGTGTCGGGGGAGGCGTCCGGTCCGCGGTTCGGTTCGGTTCGGAGTGGCTGCGGTTGAAACGCGTCCGTTCGACTAATCCGGACAAATGTGACGTTTTTTTTTTTGTTTTGTTTTTTTTCTCGTGTGCGCGTCTCGACGAGGACAAATGGGAGCCTCCGCAGCGGAGAACCGCCTCGGCGGCGGGGACCGACCACACGGAGCCCGGGCGTCGGTGCTGCTCGGACGCGGTTATCGTTCTTTCGATTCGGGCGGGTTTTTAACTCTCAACCGCCGAACGTTCGCAGCCCCGCCGGACCAACGGCTCTTTCCCCGCCGCTCGGACTAGCTTAGGGACCGTCCGGGGCGGTGTTTTTTCTGGCCGAACCGGGGCTCCGAGCGGCACCAACCGCTCGGCCGTTGGCCGTCGGGTGGGGGGGGGGGGGTTTAAGGGCTTCGGCTTCTCACCAGACGCTTTAGAGTTCGTTAATCTAATCCGATCAACTGCAACGTTCGTTTTTCTGTCGGTTGTTCCGACCGTTGCCGAGCCGACGTCTCGGTCCAAACACCGACGTGTCAGCCGAACCTGCGAGTGTTGGTTTGTGTGGACACCGGTCCCCGTGTGGACACCGGTCCCCGTGTGGACAGAACGTGTCTCTTTGTTGCTACAGGCCCACATATTCGCCCTCGACCTGCGTCACTGAGCGTCTCGGACCGTCGGCATTTGTCCGCCGACGTCTCTATTCTGCAAAAGTGGAGGAGGGTTCGTTTGACTAGTGGGTTTTGTGGCGAAAAGTCCCGGTTTTGTCCCGCAGCTGTGGCGTTCTTTGTCCCCCTTGTTTCCAAGATGGAGGCTGAACGCGGCTCAGCTGCGAAGACACCCCCGCCAGGGCAACAGCCATTTTGTTGCACTGCAGCTGTAAAGTTCTGCAGGGACCCAGACTCCCAAATAGCTGCCCCCTTCTTCCACACAAGTGCCCCCCCCCCCGGCTGTATTGTGAAATAAAGCGACTGACCCAAGCGGGCACGAGCACTTGGGCTTCGTTGACCCGCGTGTGCGGGGCAGCGGCGGCAGGACGGAGGATCCACCTCCATGTTGCACCTCCAACAAGCACTCGTGGTAGAAAAGGACAAGGGTGGAGTTATTGACACACAAATGCCCATTTACAGATCGACTGAACGGCCTGAGGGGGGGCCGTGGCGTGCACGGAGGCCACCCTGTGCTTAAAATAACACCCCCATAGCACTGTAATATAAATGCCCCCCCCCCACCTCCTCGTTCCTCACACTTCACTCCCACACTTGTGTCCTTCTAAAGGCAGTTTCTCACCCCTGCAGGAAACACTGGGTGGTAAATGACCTGAATCCATGCGTCCTGCTGGAAAGCTGTGAGTCACATGTCCTCACTCAGATAACAAGACAAGTCTCACACACACACACACACACACACGAGCTCCAGACCAGCGCTTCATACTAATTAGAAGGTAAAGTCCTTTTATGGCACCTGCTCACGTTCATCTCTGTCCCTCCACAATCTTTCAGCTGTCATGGACGATGAGGACGATCGCCATCTCCTGGACATTTTAGGGTAAAAACATCCCGAACGTGTCCCCGCAGACGTTTGTCTTCAACAGCCGTCCAACCCTAAGTTCCTCCAATCACAACACATTCTGTGGTTTTCCTGTTGAACGTTAGCCAGCCGCCACATAGAAGCCGTTCATGTAGGACAGAAGGAGCTGTCCCCGTCTCTTAAACACCTCTTGTGTAACCTTTTCAGGGATGTGGACGCGTTGAACGACTTTCTCCATGGCAACACCGGCAAGTCTGTGAGTGGCTCTTCGGAATGTGTTTGCAGGGGTTCTGGTGTCGCTTCCTGCTGCATTAAGTCCCTTTTAAACTGTTTCTGCAGATCGAGGAGGACGACCTAGCAAACGCCGCGTACGGCTCCGACCCCGGGTCCTTCTTCGCCAGCGACACGGTGAGTCGACCGGCCGCCGCCGGGATTCCGCTCAAAGATCCCGATCGGGAACTTGGGGTCTGCTTCTCGTCCACAGACGATCTCCAGCGTTGGCTTAAAGGACGGCTCCTCGTCAGAGGGGGTGTTTGGCGAGGACTCCACGGAGGTCGGCCTCCAGCTCCCCAGCAGCCTCTCTTTCATCGAGGATGAGCTGGGACCCGGGAGTTCGCCTGGAGGGGTGGACCTGGGGGGGGACGACCAACCCTTCGACATCCTCCAGAAGTCGCTGTTGGAGGCCGACATCACGGAGCAGACTTTGGCCCAGGAGGCCTTGCTGGAGTCCCAGCCGGCCCCTACGCTGGTGCAGGCGCCCGCCCCCTTCCCCTCACAGCTGGCCTCTGGGGGTTATGGCGGCGGCGTGAGCGTCGTCACCACGGCGGGGGCGGCGGCGGCGGCGTTCCCTGGAGGACAGCTCCTGCAGGGGGTGTCGCCGCTGCCCAACGGCTCCGCGCAGCACATCCAGGTTCTGGGCTCGTTCGGGACGGGTGCCGGGGTGATGACCCTGAGCAGCTTGGAGAGACCCTCTCAGATCGTGCTGAAGCCAGGAGCACCTGTACCTGCAGCAGGAGCCCCGGCAGCGGTTCAGGGCTTCACGCCGGCCCAAGGGCCCGTGGGCCAGGTGGGCCTTCCGTTCAAAAACATCCCTCTTCAGAATATCATCATCCAGAGAAGTCCGGGAGGGACCCAGACCCTCGTCAGACCCATCCAACCAAAACCCCTTCAGGCTGGGCCTCAGGCGGTCTACAGCTTTGGACTTCATCCTTCCACCACCGTGTCCAATGTCGTCAACACTGTTGCCCCTGGGGGGCAGTACGCGGCCAACGGCTCCGTCCTGCTGCACCCCCCCCTGGAGCAGCAGCAGGTCCAGCCCGGCGTAACACCCGGGCAGTTCCTGCTGGCCCCGCCCGGCGCCGCCCACTCCGCCGACTCCAGCACTCTGGTTCCCGCCCCCGGCGCGGTGCAGATCGTGGCGGGGCAGAACTTTACTGCACCGCAAGGAGGCCAGTTGATTTTAAATCAGGGAGTCATGGCGGGGAATCAGGTGGGGGGGGCGGTTCCTCAGACGTGGACCGGAGTCTCCAGCACATCCTCCACCCCCGTGCAGACCTCCTGCGCTCCGGCCCGGCTGACGCTGGTGGGCCAGGCGGTGCCGGCCAGCCCGGTGCAGCGGCTGCTGGTGACTCAGAACCAGAACTGCACGTCTCTGTCCTCTTTACCCGGCGCTGTCAAACAGGAGCAAGACTACAGACAGGTACGGCGTCTCAAAGCTCCGCCCCCCCTTCCCCCCCCGTAAGGTTTTAATCCCCATTCTGTTCCCAGAACTCCTCGACGGGCGTCTTCAAGCAGCAGCTCAACAACATTCACGGTAACAACCAGGATTTGTTAGCAGGAACGCACCAAGTTTCCCTTTTATGTGGCTAATCTGTCTCTCTTTATCACCACGGCGACGCCAGACTCAACGCTACACCCTCAGGTACGTCCCCCGCGCCCGGCCGCAGCTGCGTCGCGCCCGTACCTGCACGTGTAGGGTGACCATGCTTCTGTCTCCTCAGGCCAGTGTCCAGAAGAGACCTGCTCCCCAGCCGCTCACCAAAGGAGGAATGTGAGTGTTTTCTTTGATGTGCAGCGGCGCCACGCCGACCCAGGAAGTGTCTGCACGGGTGGGTCGGTCCGTCCGACCAGGACCAAAACAGCCGCTCACTCGTCTCTTCTTCTTTTGCAGGATTTTGCAGCAGTTGCAGAAGGATCACGTTGGGGCCCAGGCCCCGGATCGGCGCCGATTCTCTTCGTTCGACGACGCCCTGCAGAGGCTCCTCCCATACCACGTGTTTCAGGGGCCGCCGCCGAGCCAGGAGTTCTCCCTCGGTACCAGCGCGGCGCTCGCGCCTCCTTGCTGTGTTCGTGCTCGCAGGACGAGACTTGTGAGTGACCTGTGTCCTCCCTCCGCAGTGGACGAGGAGTTCGAGGACGTGGCGGCGCAGGTGCTGAACCGGACCTGCGCCATGGTCAACAAGTACAGGCGGCTGCTGATGGTGGAAGCTGAGGTGGGTGTTTCCTCTCCGACCCGCGGCGCCCTGACGGGCACACGCCTGACGGTCCGCCCTTCTCCTCAGCGTTCCAGCCCTTCGTCGGAAATGGTGATGATCGAAAGGACCTTCAACACGGAGGAGCGCCGGAAACTGACCCAGGACAAGCGCCTGGTGCTGGTGGATCCAGGTGGGACGCGGAGAGACGGCCCCCATTGCCCGGCTCGCTTTAACGTCGCCTCTTCTCCGTTACAGACAGCTTCCTGGAAGACTTCTGCTGTGGGATGAAATCCAAACTTTTCCAGGACCCCCCCCCCGCCTCGGCCCCTGTCCAGCTGCAGCTTCAGCCCGTCGGAGAAGAGCTCCGCGGAGACGGCGTACAGGACAGACTCGGCCCCCGGGTACGGGGACCCGGGAGGAGGCGGGGACGCGGCTCCCGGAGCGGCGGACGACCCTCCGCCTTCCCTCACGGAAAACCGGAAGGTTGTGGAAGCGAAGAGGCCGCAGCAACACTACGGGCCCGGCGGCACCAGCACCAACACTCACCCCCAAGGTAACCGCTCCCCTGTAGCAGCAGGAGAGCCGACGCACTACCAGGGCTCCTCCCACCACGCCTCCTTCCCCCCTCCGCTCAGCTCGCCCCCCCACCCCGACACGGACTCTGCTCTGGAGGCCGCCGTCAACAGCATCCTGGAATGTTGAGACCGGCCCCTCGTCTCCGGTTTGACTCGTTCCTTCGTCCCCTGTTGTTGTTTGTCCCATTTCCTCCCAAGCCTGTGTGAAGAGAGGTCACCTGAGCGACACCTGCGCTGGCGAGCGTGCTCAGGTGCGCCGCCGCGCTCAGAGGCACTTACATGACCTATAAGGAACCGGGCACGAGTGCAATGCAAAGGACTCGCAGACGGAACATGTGAAATGTTTCTTTTATTTTTCTGTTGATGTAGCATCTGTAGCGTCAGGCTAGCGGAGGAGGAGCGTCCCTCTCTTCACACAAACCCTGATTTTGTGCCAGTTGATCAATTCTGAAATCTATGCTGAAAAGGGGGGGTGGAGGGGGGGGGGGGGGGGGGGGGGGGGGGGGGGGGGGAGACCGTGGCGACTCTGTGCCTAACTTGACTTTTTTTTTGTTTTAAGTGTTTACATGAAGAAACTCTATTCTAGAAAACAACATAAACAGATCCACTCGGCTCGCTCCGCGGCGCGGCGTGCGCGCGCACGTGCGCTGCAGAGGTAGCCTGGCGTCAACAGACGAATTGCACTAAATATACTGAATGACTGCTAAACAGAATGTGAACATTTGGACTGAAGCTTAAATTATTCCCTTAATTTCAGCTGCCTGCAACGACTCCTCACCCCGAACAGTTGGCTAACGACTCCGCGGGCATATTTAGTGGCTCCTAAATATGTGTCTTTCCTGTGCTTCTGCCACGTTTTGCTCTCTTTTGTACCTTAAAGGTACGCGCGCTGCAGGCCAAACCGGTCTGAACCACTTTTGACATTTCAGTGTGTGTGTGTCGGCGGCGCTCGGCCCTCAGATTGAGGAACACCTGTGTTACCACGTGTTTTTTTTTTTGTTGTTGTTCTTTTTAATCTGCGTCATTTCCTCATTTTTCTTAAAGTAACGTTTAAGATGCAGTTTGTTTCCTGCCTCTGTGAACACTGAGGGGGGTTGATTGTACGCAGCCTTCGACACTGATCATATCTGTGCTCCACTACCTGTACATGCAGTGTGTTAAACTGCCCCCCCGCCACGCGCACGCGCAGCCGTGCACGTGTCTGTGACTGTGCTTTAGCCTCGCCGTCGCCCCTCATCTCCTCTCCTCTCAGCAACACGACCAAATGTCCTCCTGGGAGAGAGCGTCCCCGCGTCCAGGGTCCCTGTCCCAGCAGCTCTCTGTGCACTGAAGCGTTTTGGGCTGGACCTTGGTGACCGGTCACCGGGCCGGCGTCCTCGCCGCCAGCCCGCACTAATCCCGGAAGTCAAATTTTACCAAATGGGAGAGGGGACCAAAGCGCTCATTAATGTCCTGACGGGCCTGGTTCCGGACCGCGGGGCCGCTCTCCCACTGAAGCTTAGTGAAATCTGCTCCAGAACAGACTGGAGGCCTTTTCGTGGCGGGGGCGTTTTGTTTCCAGTGCCAGTGGCCGCCGCCGCCCACGCGTACGTATCTCTGCCTGTTGACCTCTGACATCCACACTGGGAAGAGCAAAGGTCAGATTTAGGTGCTCCTCAGGTGGCTGCTGCAAGACGTGCCTCGGCAGCACATATCCGAAGAACGTTCCGGGCTTGCACAAAGTAGGAATGGTTGTGGAATCTTCTCTCCATGCATATCGGCGTCCGAGGGCTGCTACAGACGTACTGTGCTTTGAGTTTCCCGCCCGAGATCCGGTGCAGACGTTGTTTTTCTGCATTTATTTCACTGTTTTTGTTCCTCACTTGATTTGTATAGTTAGTCGGGGGGGTTTTTTTGTATAAAAATGAAAAGCGAAACACAAAATATTTATAATTTTTCTATGGAGAGAAAGAATGTAAAAGAAACCATAAGAAAATGGAAATTATTTTTTATTGTGTTGGCAAAAAACAAACAAACAAAAAAAACACGCATCGGGGGAAAGTTACAAAAATACCGTCATTTCTGCAATTGTAGCTATTTCGTGTTCACTACAGCAGCGAAGAGTCAATAAATTTATCTGGAATCCACGAGAAACCGCTCCGGACTCCACGAGCCTCCTTTATTCTGATCCCACCGTGTCCATGTAAACCAGCACCCACGTGCTCGGCGTGCACGGACACGAGCACAAGTCAGAATTTCCTTTTACACAACTGAAAATCCGGACCAAGAGTCGCACAGCAAACGTTAAACTGGCCCGAATGTTTGAGTTTGACAGCAGCGACATCTAGCGGCGCCCCGGGGAACTGCACCCCCAAAGGACTTTCTTCATCTTTGCTACCAAAACTACAAGTTAGAAAAAATCTAAAGCTACATCCGGATCAGTCAATAAATATGAAATGTAAATAACAATAGTTTGATGGCTTCAGTCGAGAGGTTAAGCTCAGTGGAGACAATTAAAAAGATTAAAACAAACAGGAAAATGTTCAGGATTTGCTTGGACTTAACATGCTTCAAGACCGAGTTAATGTAAAGGCAGGAGAGAGCGCTACAACGCGCTCCCTGGCAACTCATCTGTTAAAAAAACTAAAGTATGATTTAGCCTTTTAGTAGCTAAAGTGTTTATAGTAACTAGAGTACCCCCTCCAGGGATGTAACGTGCTATTTCCTGTTGCCAGAAAACCAGTCCAGACTGGAAGTTGATTTTTTTCAACAACACTGAGGGCAAAAAAACTCCACAAAATCTTCATTTATGTGAGCCGTTGGGCAGTTTTTAACAATTAGAATTTTTAAAAAGCCCCCAATATTGAGCCAGACTAAACCTCTTTTCTTCAGTGGAACTTCCTCCAGCGATCACGCTCTGGAAATAAACAAACACCAACGGTGATCCACGTGAGACGGCGGAGCTCCTCAGAGTCGCCTCACTTACTTATATGTGGGTACGTCCAGATGTAGCCGAGCAGGCAGTACCCTGCCAACAGCATGCCGACCCCTCCCACGCCGCCTCTCTTCACGTCGATATACTTCCTGTAGTACCACTGCCAGCCTGGGGGGGAGACAGCTGGGTCACACCCGCCCACGCACCTGGGATCTCCTTCAGCTCACCTTTATGCACCATTTCCACTAAATCCCTCGGCCGGGTGGGCGTCTTCCACGCCAGCCACTCGGGGAGGTCCTTCAGCCTCACCTGGGCCAGAGGTTGCTGCGCCAGAACACCTGCGGCAGACGACAGGTGGGTTCAGGTGTTAAACGAGTGGCTGTGTCGAACCTTTGAGAGTCCCCCCCCCCCCCCCCCAACCACTAACCTTCAGTTCTGCTATCAGACAATGTGGGTTTCCTGCCCTCGAGGGGCTTCGCCTCTTTCATGGGCCCATCAGGAGGCTCTGTGGAGAGTCCCTTCATGGCTCGGTGCACCTGAGAGGACAGACGACCGGGAGCAAGGGCCGGTTGGGTCGGTGAGGCTGAACCGGTGCGGACCGACTGGTCGCCTGGGTCTCCTGTGGCAGGGGGGGCCTGACTGAGGGAGGAACTGGCTGTGCTGGGATCAGACGGGTGAATCTGGACCAAGATGCTCGGCCTGCTGGGTTTGAGGCGGTTCCTGTCTCGGCCCAACATGGCCCTTAAGTCCTGGAGGATAATCTTGGGTTGATGTCCATTCCCTGAGTCCGTGTTCACAGATAAATCATCAATTTCCCCGTTGGTTGTTACCACGTCGGTCTTTCTTACGCGGGGTTTTACGATATTCTCATCAGTTCTAAAGTTCTGGATTACAGACACAGCTGGTGTCGCCTGTTCCTCTGAATCTTTGGTTTTAGAGGAACCTCTGTTGCTCGTGGGCTGAGAGGCAGGTCGGGAAGCGATGTTGGTCACATGCTGGGCTGGTGACGTTCCTTCTGGGGCTGCTTCCAATAGCCCGTGGACAGTCTTCCGTTTGGTCCTGGAGGTGGTGGGACGTGGAGGCTGAGGCGGCACAAGTGCTGCCTTTATCTGCTCGGACAGCTTCTGCGTCTTCATCCTCGCCGACGATGGACCTGATGCCGACCGCGGAGAGGACGAGGCTGCAGCCTGTGATGCCGTTTCACTCTGCTTTGACTGAGGTCCCGTCAGCTTCTGTGGGGAACTCTTGTGGCTTAGCTGGTGCTGAGCTGATCCCTGGGCAGCCTCGTGGCTGATCGGAGGAGTTCTGGCTGCCTTGCAGTGTGGCAGGTGACTCTTCAACCTTTTGTAAGTTTTCCCACAGAAGGGACACACTTCTGAGGAGAAAAACCAGCGAACATTCTGTACTTAGGCAGGATATAATGTAGAATATAACTGGCACAAACTGATTGGGAATAACTCATTTATCATCTGATCAGTGGGGGCTTTAGTGCAGATCCATTTAAGAACTGAATTAAAATGACATTTTACACAGATTTGTACAAATGAAAATAATAAATCTTAAAATGATGCTTCTCTGATATTTTTGTGAAAAACAATATTGTTTCGACTACTTGTTGACACTTACCAGGGCTCATTTCGAACGTCACAACGGTAAATCCAGGTAACGCATGACCCGAATTTAGAATAAGAAACTTATGAACCCCAAATACAAATACGAGGTGTTCTATTTAAATAGAGACACAATCACAGTTTCGATACTTTTATATAGTTTTACACAATTTTCGCATTCGGAGACGTCCTGATTGTGAAAGGACCCTTCGGGTGGCCACTAAACTGCCTGATAGTAAAGCTACAAATGTACAGTAAATGTTTGTTATATTTACAATGGCATGCTAAAGTATTACAACGCGATTAAGCGGTAGATGCTAAAAAATATGTTTGACATTACACGGACAAAAGGAAGCTGTTTGATACATATTTCGAAAAAAAATAGGCGTCTGTCTGTAGCGTGGCTACTTCACGGCCTGTGTCCTTTATCGAGATGATTCCCTTCCGCGTACTTCCGCTTTTGCCGTGGCCACATGTTGCATTTACGTAGACCTTCCAATCAATTCGTTTGTGATCCTTTAGGGTACAAACGCTACGTTTAGTGGTGCAGCAAAACACTTTTATTTACTTTATTACTGTTGAACCACGTAATTTTATCCACGGCACTGATCATGATTTGCGTTCACACGAGCTAACCGCACAAGGCGGCAACACATCCCAGATTTAACAACAGCAACGCTGGTTGATAATAATTCAAATCTGTTCAAGGATAAGTTGTCGCATTTGAATGGAAATGTCAGTCCATTTTGCCTAAATACAATAAAATGCAAAAGTTCTAAAGTGTGTAATAGTGACTGCGAACCCCAGTATGTAACAAGGACGTATAGTTGAAGGCCAGGTAAAAACCTTCTCTGTGGTATATGCGTGACATTTAAACAAGAAACTGATTATATTAGAAAAGTGAATTTTATTGATAGGGTTACAGTGGCATGAGACTTGTCACAGGAATGGATTTCAAGAAGATGGGAAAGAGAAATTACACAAAAACATCTACATCAAAAGCTCTTCTTCATTAGGAAAGCAGTGATTTGAAACATGTTCCAAATGGGAAACAAAATAGGACTTTTCTACAATCATTTACATATATGAAGAGAAACCTGGACATATTTACAAGGCAACAGATGACAGTATATACAAGGGCGGGCAAACTAATGGTTCTTAAGAAGAGAAATGGGAAGTCCCAAAAATCTCAGGTGATTTGGCAGAAATGGAGCTTCTCAATAGTGACTAAAGAAATTCAGGACGTGTTAAAATGGGAACTAATAAACTGCATAATATTGCATTTTCACTTGGGCCACAAGTGGCAGCACAGATCTCCTCAGCTGACTGGTCACGTCTCTGTTGGTTACAGCATATTCAAAACAAGTAGAGCAAATCTCTGTACAGGTATTAACAGGTAAGGGGGGGCTGTCCCTCTACAAGGCACCTAATCACCCGTGGAATAAAGGGGAGGGAGGTCAAAGCCAGGAGGACACAGCACCAGGCACCGTCCAGCTAACGACGCGGAAGCCCGACTGCATCCGTCTGATGATCATAATTCATTTATTTCACCAAAACCCACAAAAGCATTAATGCCAGTTTTCACTCAACCCTGAGAAGAAAAAAAAGTGGACTGAAATTTCACTCGCTGGCACATGGAATTAATGTGCTAATTAAGATCTTTTTGCCCTCTAGAACTACATTAAAAAAAAAAAAAAAAAAAAACACAGAATAAGGGAGTTGAGATTAATTGTATAGACGCACAGGCACAAACGCAGGATTTCAACAGTAATCAGATCTCCGTAAGTCGACATTCGTGGGTTCAGTCTCGTTGCGGCGCCCTTTTCAAGCATCTTTCCACAGACGAGCAGCCAGTGCCGGAGCCGTTAGCACCCCGGACCTTCGCCTCCCTCGCTGGGCCGCGGGAGGAGCGGCGCCACCGGGCAGGATTCGGGCCGTGGGCGCATCGCCAGGCCTCCACACGTGGCACTGGCAGCGTCGTGGAAATAGCAGCGCGGTCCGGAGCGAACGCCGCCGTCACGTCGCCTCAACGCCGACACCCTGCAAGTCAAGAAGTCCAAGTCTCAGTGTGTCAGATAGTCCTCTGGTCAAAGTCCCAAGACGGAGCGGCAGAGTTCAGATGTCATCCAACCGCTCTCGCCGCCGCCTGCTCGCTCCTGTCAACTACGGTCACTTCGTCCCACTTACTGCGCCCCCAAAACAACAAGAAGGCCAACTCTTCAAAGAGGAGTGTAAAAACTAATATAAAAACGTCTGTCGAATTCGTCTCCTCCGGGGTCCTCGTCGGAAGAAAGGGGCCGGTTCTTCCCCCCCGTTCAGGTCCTCGCCGCTCACCTGTGGTCATTGGAGCATGAGCTGCTTGAGGTTGTCGTGCAGGATGGTGTCCTTGACGTCCCGGAACACCAGCCTGATGTTCTCCGTGTTGATGGCGGTGGTGAAGTGGTGGTAGAGAGGCTTCTGCGTGGCATCGCGCCTCCTGGCCCGGAAACATTCTACCATGAAGGCCTGGATGTCGGCCAGGCTGTGCTCCGGCCCGGTGTACTCAGGAAAATAGTCCTTGAGCGGAACGCTCTGCACCTTCTCCTCCAGCAGGTCCGTCTTGTTGAGGAAGAGGATGATGGATACGTTGACAAAGACGCGGTTATTGACGATGGTCTCGAAGATGTCGAGCGACTCTCGGAGCCGGTTGGTCTGCCGGTCCTCCATCAGCACCTGCGCGGCGTCGGGGGAGCACACGGATTACACGTGCACAGAGACCAACCATCACAAGTGCCAGTCAGCGGAAGTCTGAGCTCACCTGGTCGTATTCAGAGGACGAGACCAGGAAGAGGATGGAGGTGACCGAGTCAAAGCATTCAAACCAACGCCGCCGCTCCGAGCGCTGCCCGCCCACGTCCACCATCTTGAAGGGAACGTTCTTGATCTCAAAGTCATACTCGTGGATGCCCTTGGTGGGTTTACGGGCCAGCAGGATGTCCTGCTGGCTGGGCACATAAGTCTGGAGGAGAGCCAGTGAAAATGCACGTTACTGCCCGAGACGGAGGGGCGACACCGACCCAGAACCCGGGACGTGACCCAAACCGGCCGAGCTGAATCCAAACGGATTCAATCTAAAGTGAGTGTAAACCATCTCAACTCGTTTGTTGACCCTAAAGAAACGGTAAAATTCTGGGCGAGTCTTCGGAGGCAACTTACCGGGTCGCCGAGTTTATCCAGATCATCCAAGAAATACTTCACCGACTCCCCCTGTGACAGAGGAGGAGATTCTGTTACTCTGCTTCGTCTACCGGAGGATTTCTGACGTCTGAGGCGGCGCCGCCCAGCCGAAGCAGGATGCACGATGTGGTGTTGTGGGAGACGTGCGTGCCCAGAGCCTTTGATGTACACAGAAGCGCGCTGGTGTGCGAAAGCAGGGGAGTTTTTCTGAGCCGCTCTCATGCTGCTCGCGTGCAGCCGTTACAAGCCCAGACACGAGGCTGCCAGGAGGAGACGCATTCCTTTATTGTCCCGCTCTGGACGTGGAGACAAAGGTGGCAGCAGAAACCAGAATAGGCTTCCTCCGGACCCCCAGAGGCTTTGTTAGCACTCGCCAGGCCTTTGATGGCGGCGTTATTCTGCGCCAACGCCACGTAGCCACGCCCTCTTTTCGCATTTTCAAACGTAAATGTTGACGAAGGTCTCGGCGCGTGCGGGAGCTCCGGGACGCGGAGCGCCGCTCTGCCTTTACCACTGGATGTTTGAAAAAACTCATCTGACTGGAAAAACCTGTGCGTGCGCACGAGTGTGTGCAGAGGTGGGAAGTGTGTGTGTGGGGGGGGGGCAGAGAGGCGCGGCAGCCTGGCTTAGGCAGCACAGCTACGCTCCACTTCTGGCCACAGATTCCGTCTGGGCTCCAGTCGGAGCGCCCGAATCTGACCGAAGAGCTGATTTTGAGTTCGTCGCCTAAAAAAAAAAAACAAAAAAAAAAGAAGAAGAGAAACAAGAAGAGCAACCATTCCGAGAACTTTCTGTTCATCGTGAAAGGGTGACAACAGACCCGCCAGAGCGTGCTGAGCGTGCAAAAGCAGAGCAGCATCCCACCAGATCCACGCAGGAGAGCGAGCGGCACCGCCGGGCCTGCGAGAGCCCACGGAAACCCGCTCGTTCTTCCCTGTCTCTGCATAACCGGGGTAACAAAGGTTCACAGTTAACGCTGCCCAACACTCAAACACCCCTTTGTTCCATTTCTTGTCCTGGTTTGGCTTAAAAAACCCAATAAATGGAAAATCAGCACGTTTAAGAGGCTTTTCTGAGCAGTTCTGTCAGAATAAAGCCCGTCTGCACCACTAGTCTGCTACAGGTGCACGCACGTAGCCGCTCGTCAGGAGCATTAACAGCGACGTGCGTGGAGGAGGCGAGCGTGCACGAGCCCGGGGAGGGAGTGGCCACCAGATGAGGCACCCAAGCAGATGTTTAGACCATCAGCACCGAAATGTCCGATTCTAAACGATCGAGGCTCCATAGGAGGAGACGGTCGTCCGCCGAGGTGCCTGTGCAGCCCCCCAGAGTCGGGCCGAGGGGTAAATACGGGTTGGTGCACGCTCGTCGTGCCACCGTTTGTGAGTGGAAATCTGTTTTGGAGCGAAAAGCCGTTTAACCACAGATCAACATTCCAGCTCCGATCGCTCATTCCTCCTCCCGTCGCAGCAGCGCTCCGAGCGGCCGGCTCGGAGTGAGGGTAACCACCCCCCCCCCCCCACCACCCCCCACCACCCCCCCACCGCCTTACACAACAGCTCAAACATCTCAGGTTAATGCTGTGGTCTCGTTACAGAACCGCGGCGTTCAGGGTGTCTCACGGCGGCCTCATGTGGGAGGTTCTGAGCTCTGAGGCATCACAAAAGAACCGCTGGTGGGGAGCGACGCCGACAGCAGGCGACACACATGAGAAGCCCCAGAAATGGCGAGCGAACGCGGCGCCGCGTCCGATAACGATCGGCTTCAAGGCCAGATGGACACGAGGAGCGTCAACAGGAAGTGCCTTCAGTCACATGTCAGAGGCAAAAGGTACCAGGAGGAGGAATTAAGAAGGAATAGACTTTCACTTTCCTTTCCCACCACAGCCACCTACCAGCTGAAACTCCCTGCGACGGTCGTAGGCGTTCTGGATGCCCGAGTCGGCCCACAGGGCCTGGATGGCGGGCAGGTACTGCAGGAAGACGGACGTCTCCAGCTGCCCGCTCGCCATCTTCGCCGAGCGGGTGTCGAACGCCATCAGGCTGTCCCCGTGCTGCTGGTTGTCTTTGTCTCCCCAGGGGATGTGCAGCTTTCCTCGGGCGTCCACCAGCACGCGCATACCTGGGGGGGTGGGGGGGTGGGGGGGGGGTTAAAGGTCAGATTAAGTGTGCAGCTACTGATTAAAAAACCTCAACTGCGAGGGCAAATGGGCGCCTCTGGAAAGGGCTTTAAACCTGGCTAATGCCCCAAACACACAGCAGGATACACGTTCGAGTCCATGTTGCATGTGACATGAGCGCAGCCCGGCGGGACCGACGCGCATCCCGGGGGCCCGGAGGGGCCTCCGCGGGCCCCACGGGCCCCCGCCCTCCCAGCCGTGGAGCAACCGAGGCTGGCGACGGCCGCGGGGCGACGAGGCAAGCGGCCCTTTAGAGCCATGTTGACCAGAACAGAGAAACGAAAGGTCCGGGGTAGCTGAGAGACGAAGGGGGGGGGGGCACATGGGTGTGCCGGGGGCAGATGTATGTTTATGTGGGTCCCTGCGCGGCTACACAGATGTGCAAACTTTAAGGCTTTTCTGCGCCACCAAAGCGACGAATGCGGCCGAGCAGCACACCTGGCCACGCTTACCTTTGATAACGTTGCTGTAGATCGTGGCCCTGAACTCCTCCCGGGCGTGCTGGTCGAAGTCCTGGCCGTGGATGATCCGCATTTGTTTGAGGAAAGTCGACTTGCCGCTCTCGCCAGCGCCGAGCAGAAGGATCTTCACCAGCCGCTTCACGTAGGTTTTCTCCCGGGAGAGACATCGGTCGATCTCCTTGGACTTTCGGAGCTGCTCGACCTCGCTGCTGTTCAGCAGGCAGACGGGCAGACAAACTTTTAACACGGATCTGGTCGGCAGGAAATCCGCCATGTTCGAACAAACTTCATCGATACAAATTTGATGCGCGTTCTCGGTGCGCAGGCACGGGACCAAGCCCCTTCCCTAAACTCAGGAAGTAGCGTTTGTGACTGTTAATGGTCAATATTGACGCCTTTAGGCCTGGCTGTGCATGTCAACACAAGCCAAGCAGTTTATCCTCCACCGAACACACGAAATATGTTTACAGAGGCGTCAAATAGAAAATGGTAAACTTAATAAAAGCTACAAAATTGTAAAAACAATTTTTGACCCTATGCCTATAACACACCAATTTGTTTTCGACACGTGTAGTTGAATTGCTTTGAATATTTTAAATGGAAATCTTTAAAAATAAGAAATCCTGGTAACCCGATATGGTTGTACACTGTCTCCCCCTGCTGGTGGTCACTGGTATCGACGCAGCACGAAGCGCTGTGATTGGCTGACGCGACGCTCGTTTGAGGCATGCTGCCTTCAGGTGCCGTCGTAAACGTTGGACACACTCGAATGCGTTCATGTAATTACTGTAATTTAAATCCAACTTTATTTATTTCTTTAGGAAATATTCAATAAACTTGAAATGTTTGCACAAAAGAACGATTGTTGACATTAATTATAGATAAAGAGGAACACTTGTTTCAATTCTGACTTTATGTAATCGCTCCATCGTTATTCACGGATGTTTTGTTTTTGAATTATCCGTGTTTACCTCAGGCCCAAAGTGCACGAAATTAAGTCAACCCGGACGTCAATTAAATTTTGATGATACGACTGTGAGTGTCTTTTCCCACAATGTCCAACGAGACGAGCGTGGGACCATGGAGAGGACTTGAACGCAGCATCTGTATCATTACACTTTCCTCCGGCATCCTCACGCGACACACGGTGCTCTCCCATCCAACAGAAACACTGCATGTGTGTGACAGGGATCCATATCAGACACGATGACCATCAGGAATACCCTTCGGGATCACGGGCAGAGGTACCGACCTCGGATGGCTTGCCTCAAAAAGGTGAGGCTGGCGTTCTTTGTCATGATGTTGACATCCATGTTCTGGCAGACGCTCCTATAAACGCGTTACTTCTGTCCTCTACAAGGTTTGAAGCTTTGCTGCAACATTTATTTCATTGCCTTTTACTCAACAGGTGTGAATTCTCAAAAGACCTTTAAAGAATCAACGTGATTTTTGCTTTAGAACGTAATGAAAGACGAGCAGTTTTCACTAATGATGATGATAATAATAATAATCCTTAATTTGCCATCAGAAAACACCTCCAAACAAACAAGTTTCCTCTCACCTGTCAGTCACAATGACAGTCGCACAGTATTTAGTAGCAACCTTTTCACAGTGATAAGGTCATTGGGTTTAATAAGCATTAAGCCCAGATCAGTATCACCGACCAGGGTCTGGAACGAAGTTAATCCCGTATTGGGAGCGCCACCACAGCAGGATCGGAGTTGGAGAATAAACAGCTGCACATTCACAGAGTTGGAAATTAGAACAATCGAGCTTTAAAAACAAAGCGTCCCTCTCCATGATGCCCACTTTGGTCCGGTTCAGCCTGGTGCTTGTCGCCTCTCCAGGATGACTTCAAAGTTACTTCAAACATGGGAGTCAGTGCGTGCACACGTGCGCACGTTCACACCCCCCCCCCCCCCCCCCCACACACACACACACACACGCCGCCTCAGTAACCAGCGATGAAACGAGAATCATTAGAATCATTCGAATTTTGTTTGTCAGACTTCATTCAGCTTCCGTGTGCGTCACCATCATCACCCGGGAACAGCATTCCTTTGTTGGCATGTGACCTCTGACCCCAGCTGTACCCCCCCCTTCTCAGTTGTCATGGTAACCCCCCTCTTCCACAGGCAGAGAAGGTGATACTGGAGATGCAGGACCAGAAGACCGGAGTTAAGTCCCAGCTCCAGAGACTGGTGATCACAACAATACCGCACGTCATCGCAGGTAAACGTGCACGCGTGCACGGCAGCACACCCAGGGACGGGTTATCACTGCAATAGTGCACGATAGTGCACGTCATGGCAGGTAAACGGCACACGTGCACGTCATGGCAGGTAAACGTGCACGGCAGCACTGGTGTCGTCCAGCCGCTGGAGTGTTTGTCTGCATAGTCTCACTTGATGATACCTGAGCTCGGGGCTCAAACTTGAGAGCTGCAGATTGCATCTCCATGACAACCCTCACAGTCATGGAGTGCGGGGGGGGGGGGGGGGGGGGGCGCTGATGACTGAGCAGCTGAGGGGGCTGGAGGAGAGAGAGGGGGGGGGGGGGGGGGCAAGAAGCAGAGACAGAAACAAACAGTGAGAAGGAGGAGATGAAACCCAGACTGGTGCGTCAGTCACAGGCTCTGGATTCTGCGCCTCCTCTTTCCTCCCACCATGTCCTTTCCAGTCCTGTACTTCCTCCACCTCCTTCTCTTCCTCTTCATCTTCCTCATCCTCATCTTCCTGCTCCTCCACCTCCTCCTCATCTTCCTCCCCTCCTCCTCCTCTTCCTCCTCCTCCTTCTTCGTGCTCCTCTTCTTCCTCCTCCACCTCCTCCTCGTCCTCCACCTCTTCCTCCTCTTCTTCCTCTTCCTCACCTCCTCCTCTTTCTCCTCCTCCTCTTCTCCGTGCTCCTCTTCCTCCTCCTCTTCTTCTTCCTCCTCCTCTTCCTCCACCTCCTCCTCTTCCTCCACCTCTTCCTCCACCTCCACCTCCTCCTCCACTTCCTCCTCCTCTTTCTCCTCCTCTTCTTCCTCTTCTTCCTCCTCCTCTTCTTCCTCCTCCTCTTCCTCCACCTCCTCCTCCACCTCTTCCTCCTCCTCCTCCTCTTCTCCGTGCGCCTCTTCTTCCTCTTCCGCCTCTTCCTCCACCTCCTCCTCTTTCTCCTCCTCCTCTTCTTCGTGCTCCTCTTCTTCTTCCTCCCCTTCCTCCTCTTTCTCCTCCTCCTCCTCTTCTCCGTGCGCCTCTTCTTCCTCCTCCTCCTCTACTTCCTCCTCCTCCACCACCTCTTCCTCTTCCTCCACCTCTTCCTCCTCTTCCTCCACCTCTTCCTCCACCTCTTCCTCCACCTCTTCCTCCTCTTTCTCCTCCTCCTCCTCTTCCTCCACCTCCTCATCCTCTTCCTCTTCCTCCTCCACCTCTTCCTCCTCCACCTCCTCCTCCTCCTCTTCTTCCTCTTCCTCCTCCTCCACCACCTCTTCCTCTTCCTCCACCTCTTCCTCCTCTTCCTCCACCTCTTCCTCCTCCTCCTCCTCCTCCTCCTCCTCCTCCTCCTCCTCCTCCTCCTCCACCTCCTCTCCTCCTCTTTCTCCTCCTCCACCTCCTCCTCTTCCTCCACCTCCTCATCCTCATCCTCTTCCTCTTCCTCTTCCTCCTCCACCTCCTCCTCCTCCACCTCCTCCTCTTCCTCTTCCTTCTCTTCCTCCACCTCCACCACCTCTTCCTCCTCCTCCTCCTCCTCCTCCACCTCTTCCTCCACCTCTTCCTCCACCTCTTCCTCCACCTCCTCCACCTCTTCTTCCTCTTCCTCCTCTTCCTCCTCCTCCTCCTCCTCCTCCTCCTCCTCTTATTCCTCTTCCATCCTCTACACATGAAACTAACCAAACCAAACTCAGCTTTAGTTGCTGTGAAGGTAAAAATGTTGAAGTCTCCCTCTGGCTTCTTTCTGCAGGTGAAGACTTAATCTCATGGTTGGTGGACAGATTTAAGATGGACGCCCAAGGTGAGAGCGCTTAAATAACAGTGCTGTCTGACTGACTGGCCGACTGATTGATTGGTTAATTGATTGATTGTGTCAATCGTTTGTGTGGTTCTATTCAGAAGCGAGGAACCTTGGCTCCATGCTGGTGGCCTTTGGATACATCTACCCTCTTCAAGACCACCGACGCTTGGTTATTAAAGCTGATGCTTCGCTTTATCGCTTCCAGGTAAATTCACCCCACAGATCTGCAGAGAAACAATCCAAGATTTAGTGAAATAAGCAGAAATTCTGAACAGCTGAAGTGTGGAAACAAAAGGTCTTATTTCTTTTCACCACTGCTCATTCGTCATTTGAACCTAATTTAGTTTTAATTGTTCTTTTTTATCGTTATGGTTTCGCTCCTTTCCCCCCAGTCGGCCCAACAGGTCCAATGTTCCAATTATTATCACCAAAATTCAATCAATCAAATGCAAAAAGGTGTCAAACGGAAAGAAACAGGAGAAATGTTGGATGATTCAATTAATACAAGAGGTGCAACTATGTTTGGAGCCGTTAGAGGCTGAAAGAAGCAGGTTTATTTAATAGGATGAACCCCCCGGTGCCTAACTCGGCTCTTTGTCCCGAGCAGACTCCGTACTTCTGGCCCACGCAGCAATGGCCGGCCGAGGACACCGATTATGGCGAGTAACTCTGCACACGCAGCTCACTGTTTACTCACTTTACTCAAGAAAATAAAGACAAACGATCAAACTCGGGCTCTGCCGCTTTACAAGCAGTGAAGATTTGTCCCCTCGTTGCTCGCAGCGATTTACCTGGCAAAAAGAAACATCCGGAAAAAGGGAATCCTGGAGCTGCACGAGCAGGTGGGGGAGAACGCTTCATTCAGCCGTTCATGCTTCGTTCAGCCATTCATGCTTCATTCAGCCGTTCATGCTTCGTTCAGCCGTTCATGCTTCGTTCAGCCGCTCATGCTTCATTCAGCCGTTCATGCTTCGTTCAGCCGTTCATGCTTCGTTCAGCCGTTCATGCTTCATTCAGCCGTTCATGCTTCATTCAGCCGTTCATGCTTCGTTCAGCCGTTCATGCTTCGTTCAGCCGTTCATGCTTCGTTCAGCCGTTCATGCTTCATTCAGCCGTTCATGCTTCATTCAGCCGTACATGCTTCATTCAGCCGTTCATGCTTCGTTCAGCCGTTCATGCTTCGTTCAGCCGTTCATGCTTCATTCAGCCGTTCATGCTTCATTCACATGCTTCATTCGGCCGTTCATGCTTCATTCGGCCGTTCATGCTTCGTTCAGCCGTTCATGCTTCGTTCAGCCGTTCATGCTTCGTTCAGCCGTTCATGCTTCGTTCAGCCGTTCATGCTTCATTCAGCCGTTCATGCTTCGTTCAGCCGCTCATGCTTCGTTCAGCCGCTCATGCTTCGTTCAGCCGTTCATGCTTCGTTCAGCCGTTCATGCTTCGTTCAGCCGTTCATGCTTCATTCGGCCATTCATGCTTCATTCAGCCGTTCATGCTTCATTCAGCCGTTCATGCTTCATTCACATGCTTCGTTCAGCCGCTCATGCTTCATTCAGCCGTTCATGCTTCATTCAGCCGTTCATGCTTCATTCAGCCCTACATGCTTCATTCAGCCGCTCATGCTTCATTCAGCCGTTCATGCTTCGTTCAGCCGTTCATGCTTCGTTCAGCCGTTCATGCTTCATTCGGCCATTCATGCTTCATTCAGCCGTTCATGCTTCATTCAGCCGTTCATGCTTCATTCACATGCTTCGTTCAGCCGTTCATGCTTCATTCAGCCCTACATGCTTCATTCAGCCGTTCATGCTTCATTCACAGTCCTGAGGTGTCGTTTCTGTCCTCAGGAGCAGTACAACCGCCTGCACAAGTGGATGAATCATAAATGGGATTTCATCGTGATGCAGGCTAAGGAGCAGTACAGGTGGGTGTGTGAGCATCAGCCCTCAGTTCTAGATCCATGGAGGTGTCATATATTTATATATATGTGTGTGTGTGTGTGTGTGTGTGTGTGTGTGTGTGTGTGTGTGTGTGTGTGTGTGTGTGTGTGTGTGTGTGTCTTTAGGGCTGCGAAGGAGAGGAGGAAGCCAGACCGTGTGGTGTTTGAATGCCAGGAGAGAGCCTATTGGGTGGTGCACAGACCTCCGGTGAGAACACGCACCTACACACACGCACCTACACGTGCACGTGCACGCACACGCGCACACATGGGTGTCAGTATTCACCCGAGGACCACGTAGATACCAGCAGCCTGCCGGCAGGCAGAGCCGTGTGAAAATAGATCGCAGCTCTTCTCTTCCCGGGTTTCTAATTATCTCCACCCACGACGCCTCGTTACTGCTGCACGTCCAGTTAAAGGAAAAGGTCACGACAGATTAATATTTCACACCCGGTGCAGGAGAATGTGGTGCTGTGGCTTTGCTTGGTCTCCAAAGCATCTTGATCATAAAAGCCTGGCTGAGCACCAACAGACCTGGGAATGAATTCACATTGAGCTCATATTAAAGAAACATGATCACAATCCTCAGTGGACTTTCTTTAATAATCAAAGATGATGGCAAAATATTAATGATGTTTCATGTGTGTGTGTGTGTGTGTGTGCAGCCTGGGACGGTGAGTGCCATGGACTATGGTCTGGACCGGCGAGTCGATCCTAATGCTGATGAGGTAACAGGTGAGTCAGTGTGACCTTTCAAATGGGAGCGCACACATATGATTAAGTCCTGTTTCTAATAATTTGCCCTATTTTCTTTAAGCTGATTAAACTCCTTTGTCTTTTCTTTCTTCTCCTCCGCAGGCATTTCTCAAGGCTCGCTTTATTTTTTCTTTTGAATCAAACATTATCATATCTTCAACATAAAAAGTGTGTTGAGGTGATTCGAAAGGTGGTGTTGGACAGACAGAAGGTTTGCAAAACCTGAACAGCCACTACGACTGATAAATAATGAAAACCCTCGTTAGTTTTTAATGGTTTATAAACATCATATTGTCTTATTAATCTCAAACACTGAACACGTATCCTGAAATGGTGTAAAAATGCAGCTTCAGATTCCTCAGAACGTTAAAGACAGGCACTATCTTTGAGAACCTTAATTAATCACTTCCTTCTTTGGCTGGCCCCCTTCGTGGAGCATTATGGGTAATGTAGTATACAGGCAATTTACCACACCAAACAAAATAACAAATCTGAGAATGTTAAAATAATCAAAAAATTAAACAAAAAACAAACAGATGTGCAATACATCTAAATGGGATGATTAATTAATATCTGAAGAGGTTTTTTTCTGACATTGTGTATAACTTTAAACCATTTCTCCTGCAGGCTAAAACACCCGTCTTCTACGAGAGAGTCGTGAGTTAAACTTTATCACATATTCTGTTTCTAACAGGCCAGAAAAGTTTCCCTCTCACCTTTTTAAACCACCATCTCCCCCTAGATGATTTTCACCCAACAGTCCATCATGAGGCCCAGAGTGAAGTCGTCGGTGTCCATCGGCGCGTAAGCTAGTACTTCCTACTCATGGATTTATTTACCAGTATAACACGCGATTGTTGCCCATTACAGGATCCTTTTCATCACTGCCTTGCACAGAAGTGGCATTTATGTACAAAAATGCTGTTAACAATCACGAAAGGTTGACAGTAAATATGAATTGAGTAGCTTATATTCTGCACGCGCACGCCAATAGTTTGCTGTGGTCATTTATGATGCATGAATGCGGCTGCAGGGGACGTGACCTTGAATTAAATCAAGCTACAATGGAGCTCCACAACTGCCCCCAGACATTTTTGTCGCCCCCCCATAAACCAGCGGACGTGCACGTCTGGCTCTTGTTGATTAATTTAATCAATGTGGACGGTGTGTAACCAGGAAGTGCACGCTTGTCCCTGTCCAGGGCCTCATTTCCTCCCCTCCGTGCAGACAATCACGTGGTGCTGATGCACACTTCAGATAAATGTGCTGCTCCAGCCTCGCAGATGCACGTTTGTGTTTCCCAGGATAGTGAAGTACTGCGCCACCTACAGCAGCCACGACCCCTTCCTGTCCGCCTGTCTCCCCAGCAACCCCTGGCAGACCGATGACGTCACAAACTGGACCCTCAACATGCCCAAGTGAGCCAGCTGACCATCCAGAGGGATTTGACCCCCCATTAACTCCTCGCTTGTCGTTGGGACAGTGTGGAGACGCCAACAAAGACGCGGGTGGAGCGGTGGACGTTCAGCTTCAGGGAGCTGCTCTCGGACCCTCGGGGACGAAACGACTTCAGGCTCTTCCTGAAGAAGGAATTCAGCGGTATGGTTGATCTTTAAACAGTTTAAACATCTTTAAACCAGGGTTATAGGACAGTTTCTCCCTGCTGTGATGCTTCCAAGGCGAGAACCTGGCATTCTGGGAGAGCTGTGAGGATCTGAAGTGGGGAACCGCCGCCACGATGAAGGAGAAAGCCGAGCAGATCTACAAGTACCGTGCTGCTTTATTTGACACGTGGAATATTTCAGTCACTGTTGCTAAATTTTACCTGGATATTATTGATGAGGTCCATCACGCCAGCGTTAATGTGCCAAGCGGGTCACGGCACTTCCAACGCCGCCGCCTGTTGTGTTTTCAGGACGTTCCTGGCACGCGGGGCGCCGCGGTGGATCAACATCGACGGAAATACGATGGAAATCACAGTAAAAGGCCTGAAACACCCACACAGATACGTGCTGGACGCGGCCCAAACCCACATCTACATGCTGATGAAGAAGGTGAGCAAACGCAGCGGAGCGGCGCCGGAGACGAAGGTCACGCTTTGACTCTGAGCATTTGGCAGGATTCGTACGGCCGCTACTTGAAATCACCGGTCTTTAAGGAAACGCTGAAGAAAGCCGCCTGTCCGGAGGAGCACAAGTTCACGTAAGACCTCCAGCTAATAGCATGCTAACCTGGCTAGCGGGTCCAACGTGGGGCGAGATGAAAATGTGACCAGGTAGGAGGGCAAAAACACCTGTGTTCTCTCTCTCGTGATTCAGCGAGGCTCAGCTGGAGTACAACGCCAAGAACAGGAAGCCCAGCCTGAGCCCCATCATCCTGCAGCAGCAGGAGCAGGAGCAGAAGGCCAAGATGGCCGCCAACGTGGACATCACACAGGTTATGAGCAAACTCAGTAAACAGGCCAAGGAGGCGCCGCCTCCTCGTCCCGCTGCAGCAGCAGCAGCGAGCAGCACCTGAATTTCTTATTATTGAACTGACACATGTCTCCAAGCTTCCTGAACGGCTATCCTCAGCAGGATATTCCTGGTTTCCTTCCCACTGATTCCCTGTAATATCAAGCACAATATGTTACCGGATCCGTGTGTGACCTCAGCTTTCTCATCATTCACCATCGTTTGTGATGTCTCCAGTCAATAAAACACACATGAACCACCCCCTGTTTATTTGTTGGTCCTCTTGTTTATTTGTTCTGTTGTCACGGCGTCTCATTTCATTCATCGATGCTCAAAAACCGGTTTTATCTGTAGGAAACGGACGATTCAGCCGATCTGAAGCACTGAAACACACGTTAGCTTCGTCATTATTCACCACCAAACTGAGGACTGAATCCAGACCATAATATTCCTGCAACTATGTGCTCACAGTCCCATAATTAGGGCAGGTAACATGTGACAGTCGTCAGTGCTGATGTCATCACCAGCTGATATGTAACATGAGAATAAAGCAGCTCAATCAGAGCATATTGATGTTTCATTTCAATCCATCTTTTTATATTTCTGTGTGTTTTATTTTCCGTTAGTTGTGGTTTGTGGCCGCGAATCATCGCCGACGAGCAACGCGGCGCTTAATCACGTCACGTCGCTGCTCCTGGCGAGAAATCAGAGCTTCTGCTTTTATTTTGGACCTTTATTTTATTTTGGAAAAGCTCATTTTTCATGAATTCATTTTCACTCTCAGTTCCAGTTTGTGACTTGCCTCCGTTGCCCTTTGACCCCGCAGCTGTGCCGCTTCACCACCCCCCTCCCCCACCTCGCCATCTACACCGGCCTCTCCGACCTCCCCTCTGCCTCCCCCTCGCTCTCCTTCGCGGGCCCCGCTCCGGTCTGTCCGTCCCCCATCAGCGTGGCGTTGGACAGCACGTCCGCCTCGGAGCGGCGGGCGGAGGCCGGCGAAGGCGAGGCCAGGAGGGACCCCTCGACCCCGGGCCCCGCCTCCAGGTCTCGAGTGGCGCTGTCCCTGAGACGCCTGCTGAGGCGCGGCTGCGCCCCGTCCACCGTGTTCGCCAGCTTGTCCCCCACGTGTCCGTCCGCTGCCGGGACGAGCAGCCGCGTCCAGCCCGGCGGCCCGGACCGGCCCAGCGGCCCGGACCGGCCCGGCCAGGCGCCACCCAGACGGATTAGCAGGTAAAAGCTGGTCCGTCATCCTGGAAACAGCAGCGAGGCGAATATTACAGGACGTCTGAAATCTCCCCCAGTTTCTTCCAGATTAAAGTCGACATTCCTCCCGAGTGCCGAATCTACCCCATAGAGTCCGAGGATGAGGAGGAGGAGAGCAGGGTGGGAGGAAGAGCAGGAGCAGGAGGAGCAGTGGGAGCCAAAGAGATCATCTGCCCCTGGGAGAGCCTCACGCCACAGAACGGCGTGGACTGAGTCTGCCTCAGATATCTGCAGAGGGTGTTGTCAGTCTGTGTTTATTGACCCACACACACGCACACACACACACACACACACACTGGGACGCTCCAGCTGCAGGACAACAGTATTTACAGCTGCATTTCTGTCCCAAAATGTTTCCACTGTTAAACTTTGAGAGACTTCCCGGCGCCGAAAACGTAAGTTTGTACGTGTTTATTTAGCCTGATTCCATCCTCAGGTGGTGACGACCTAAAGTCCCGCAGCTCTGTGGAGACAAACCTGACGGCTGGAGCCGGTTTGCAGCCTGATTGACTTCAGCCCTTACAGATGTGAGCAGCTGTTTATGGCGGATGTTTGGCTTGTGAGGCCCCGGCTCCTCTCCGGGATTCCAGGCTGTCGGATCACACGAGCGCGTCAGAATCTTCGTCCCGTAGCCTTTAGATGCAAACCTCCCTGGGTAGCAGCCTTATCTGCTTCACACACCTTCCTGCTCTCAGAGGTTTGAACAAAGCAGGTGTGTGTTGAGCTGGAAAGCCTGAAAAGGAATTTTAGGAGGAATTTTGTGCACACGTGAGACAGGATGATCCTCCTGGCGGGCAGGAAGACTCTGCCTGTGTGGAACAATGCGTCGCTTTACTTATTGGACGGTTTTCTGCAGTAGGGACGTGTTTGTGTGCACCTTAATAGGCCTCGTTCCCGATGAACGCAGCTCCCGCACGGATCAGCCGGTTCCTGGGGGCCTCACATGGCGTAATGGCAATTAGCTGTCAGAATGTATCATCTTTACCACGTTTACAGATGCGGGAATGTCAGTAAATCCTTCGATTTGTTGTAATGGATTTGTACGTTTCATTGTGTCAAGTGCCTCAATAAAATGATTGTTATAACGAGAAGATTCTGCTCGTTAATGACGACATTATTTACATTAAAATAATGTCAAAATTTAAACTTTCCTGAACATATTGGCAAGCTTCAAGAATTATGTTTGGATGTATTTGTACTCCTCTCTGCAGATTTTTACAATGCAGAATTATTCTGTCATATTTACAGTTGCAGTTACTATATTGGAAAATATAAAATATAATTAAAACTATACGCACTGAACACAGACTTCACTCCCCACAATGCAACATAGTACAACCAAACTTCTAAATGTAACATTATTGGGAGGAGATCACAAGTCTGACAGAAGGATGTTTAGTTCGTCAACAAATAAAGCCAGTAAAGCAAGTTTAAAGTTTAAAGTGCACTTTTCGGTCCGTGTAATAACCACTATTGGCCGCTAGAGGCCACTGTAACCCCAGGAATAGGGCCACACACCACTTTTAAAAAAGTGATCAAAAATTTAATAGCTGATTAAAAGTTTGATAACTTTTAAACACTCTGATTAAGCTTTTAATAAAAAAAACATTAAATTTTATATTTCGGGTTATGTAGTGTGAAAGATTCTCAGTTAAGTGAAAAGTTGTGATCGAGAATTAGAGTTTTGCATGAGGCTGAACTTGGGTCACAATAGAGCTTTCGATCAGTGCGTGTGCGCGTGCGCGGCGTCTTTCACTGTCTCGTTGTCCTCACGGGGACGTCCACCCTCAGTCCACTGAAGCTTTATGTGAGGAAGGAGAGAGGAATTTATGCAGCATGCTTAACATTCATTAGAGGTGTGAATATATTAAAAGGCACCTTTATAATTAAAACCCCTGAGCATCACCCGACAGTCTCTCGTGCACAGCGTGCACGCGTATCATCACTTTCATTGGGTTTTTATGAGAATCGATTCTCTGTTGTGTTCTCTGCCAGATTCTGACCGTAAATAAAGCTGATTTCTAATTTCCGAGCTAAATTAGACGAAAAGACGGTGGCTTTGATCCTGAAGGGAGATGAAAGAGAATCCATTTTGTTTTCCTTCTTTGACCAAAGCCGAGCGCCGAGAGGAGCCGCTCGCCGTTGCTGCCGCCGCCTGTGGCCTCAGAAACCGGCTGAATGAAATAAAGCAGCGCACATGCACGTGCACGCGGCCGCGCGCACGCAGCCACGTGCACGGCCAGCCCCTGCAGACGTAAACATGCGTGACCTCGCCGCGACATGATAAATGACCGAATCAGGCAGCTAATGAAATGTCTCACGTTCACCTGCTGCTGCTTCGCCGCCAAGGCGCCCGTGCACGTGCACGAGCGCGCCCACGCCAGAGCGTCAGCCCTGGTGACCCGACTGATTGACAAGAGCAGAGACTCACCCGCGACCCCGAGGCCTCCGCAGCACAGGTGAGCTCACACCTGCGTACCCAACTTCCTCCTTAACCTTTGACCTCCGCGCACGAGCTTTAATGGAACTAATGCTTCTTTTCCACGCTGACGTGTGTTTACGCTGCTGCCACCTGAGTAATACGTGTCCACATGCACGAGCGCACGTGCACTCACGAGCGCGCGCTCTTTACGTGCGGCCGTGGCTAAAATCAGAATTAATACCTGCCGGGCTTTAAAATGTCAGCCCGACTCAAAGATGGCGCCGATTTATTTATGGATCTGACACTTTTCTCGCCTCGCCGCTCCTCGGCTATTTTTGCTTTCAAAGCGCGTGGTTAAAGTGGGCGGAGCTGAAGACGAGGCGGCGGGACGGCGCTCGAGGTGTCCGAGAGGAGCTGACCGCGTCCTGGGCACCATCCGGCGGGATCCTCGCCTCGGCGGGGCGTAACCCCCCCCCCCCGCTAGCGTCCCGCCGTTGCTGTCATGTGACTGTGATCAAAGAGTTCCACTGGGTGGTAAAAATACCACAAATGTGGGCCAATCAGGCGTCTGCGTTCAGCCCCGGCGCCGCTGTCGAACACGAGCTGCTCTTTATTCACTCTGGTGTCACTTCATCGTCCCGCTGTCCTCGCTCAGTATTCATGTCCACACGCCTCCATGTTTAAACATTTGTCCCCCAGTGTACACACACACACACCCACCCACACACACACACACACACACACACACACACACACACACACACTCCTTATACGCTGACGATACAGACGTGTTTTCACCCTCATATTCATACAGGCGGGTATAAAAACCTCCTAAATAGAAACATCTCCCCAGCAGCTGCCACCCAGACTCGGGTCCTGGACTTGCTCTGGGAGTCCCCTGACCTGGTTCTGCACCACCATCCAGGAGCCTCGAGGAGGTCCCACCGCCACCTCCAGCTGCTCAAACCTTGGGCTGATTAACGTCCAGCCCGACGCCAGAGAGGGAACTCAGAAGTGGAGCTGGAACTTTTTAATGAATAACGCGGTTGACGGTTCCTCTCCGCATGACTGAAGCAACTCTCATTAAGGTTTCAGAACATCTCCGTGGCCACTTGGTTTTAATGCTAGCAGACCGTAGCTCGCCCCGACCTCCAGGTTCTAATCAACTCCGAAAAAAATGGAACGGCGGCGCGGACTCCGACCTCCGAGAGCTTCATTACGGGCTCGGGAAATTCTGGCTCGACCCGTCCTCTCCCCGCTCGTTCCTCTTCCGCTGTCTCGCTCAGCTGTTCTCGAGTCAGTTTCAAAGGTGAATCACCAAGTTTGGTGGCTCCGGTCGCGCGGAGGTCGCGGGTTCGAGCCCAGATCCTGATCTACTCCCTGAGACGTGAGGTCATGGGAACCGTTTAGCGTTAGCATGATGCAGCACGACGAACGGCGGAGGCTGGGCTAGCTAACAGAGCGATGGCAGCAGGCGTATCACCCTGGGACGTCAGTGCACAGGGGGATTCTTGGTGGGGCCTGACGAGGCGTTGGCGTACTTAACCTAGCTACTGCGCTAACATGCTAAATCGCGGTAACCAGCGTGTAGCTTCATGTGAAACCGAGTTCCCCCCGAGGGACGGTTGCAGCTCCAGGTGGTCGAACGTTGCTCAGGACGTGTGACGGACGTGAGGCGTCTGTGTTCTACTGTAAATGTTGAGCCGAGCTGTCAGGAGGGAGGTTTCCACCAACAGGTAGCGCAGCGCTTCTTAAAAATAACATGACCTCCAACAAAGCGAGCTGTCAAGTCAGAGGATGATTCACCGAACACGACCTGGAGGAATGTCTGAGTGGCTACGAGTGTGTGCGTGTGTGTGTGTGTGTGTGTGTGTGTGTGTGTTAAATCTTTCACTAAGAGTTCATGAATGATTATAGCTGCAGCTTTTGGCGCTGACGTGATTTGAAATGCACAAATGAAGCCTGTGGTGGACGGAGGGGTAATTCACCAATAAACCCCTCCTGGTTTTACCCTCCTTGCGGGGTCCCTGCACTCTCGGACACTTTAAAACGAGCCAGCAGAGCTTCTGATTGGAGCGAAACCGCCAGGACGCTCACACACTCGGACATTTGTTTTCTCTCAACTGTCTGGTTTCATCTATGCAACAAGAGTCCCCCCCCCCCCCAGAGCAGCCAAAGTGCCCTCTAGTGCTCAATGCCCCTGGCCTCACCCAACGACCTTCACATTCCTTAATTCCAGTCGCACTAAGGGATAAACGCGACGCGTCGGCAGTGAGATTATTCACCGTTTGGTCCATTCGGGAGCTATCGTAACATATAGATCCAAATAAAAGATCCTTCCACAACCTGCACGCAAGGTCACAGCAGATCTGACCGAATAAATCCGCGCGCAGCAGCAATTATGCGTCTGTCGGAAGCTTTTCCCACCCAACACGATTCCGTTCCCTGCTTGTGAACCAGCGTTAATCTGATGGTTGGAGAACATATGTTCCCTCCTGGTTGGTGAGCAGCTGCTAAGACCCTCAGACGCGGCTGCTCTTCGCTCAGCGTAGCGGCTACACGCTACGGTTACGCCTCAAACCTTCTATTTTAGCACCCGTTTGTATTTATAGCGCTTCGTTAAAAGGCCTGTCACCTGACCGCGCTGCAGAGTTGATCGGGGACGCTTCCCCGCGTCGCCGCGCCGCTCGTTAAGGCCACTAAACGTGCGTCCACCCGCGGGAGTCAGGCCAGATCGCTGGTGCCACAGAGAGGCGAAGAAGCGGGAAGCAATCGGACGTTCGTCCCTCTCTCACTCCCGGCATCCGTCTCTCAGCACCGGCTCGCCCTCACGCACGCCAACACCATTCCCGTCAACATGACTTGAGCGCCACGTGCTTCCTTTCTCCTCCTCCTTTTACCAGTTTGCCGGCGGACGATTGCCTCCAAATCGTGGATTTCCATCCATGATGCAGGCAGAAGAGCACAGCTGTGTATGTGTGTGTGTGTGTGTGTGTGTGTGTGTGTGTGTGTGTGTGCGTGTGACGCGTCTGCAGCTACAGATCAAAGATGATCCAGACGATGGTCATAATAAACCTGAAGGTTGACGAGTTTATAAATGCCAGATGCCGAAAGTATCGCTAATATTTTATTGATCTTCAACATTAATGATGGAGAAATATGATCAGTTCTTTGAGTTAGCGGAGACAAACAATTACTGAGGCGCTCGAGACGGCTGAAGAAAAAAACCACAGAAGAAGAATTCAACGCAGTAAACGGGGAGTTTAGCGTTAGCATCTTTCTTAGCATATAAGTGATCATCAAAGAGAGACCAGAACTAAATATTCATCAGTTGGCTCCTGAGCCAATCAATCAATCAATCAATCAATCAATCAATCAATCAATCAATCAATCAATCAATCAATCAATCAATCAATCAATCCAATGAACATAATAATGACATTAAAAGTGATAATAAGTATAATGACACGTCTATGTGGAGCAAAGCTGGTTCTGCCAACACAACCAACCCACTGTAGGTCCTGATGCCCCCCCAGTGCCCCCCCCGTCCCTCAGTCCCCCCTAGTGCCCCCCCCCCCCCCGTGTCCCTCAGCCCCCCCTAGTGCCCCCCCGTCCCTCAGCCCCCCCGGTTGGTAGTTAGGCTGCATCATGTCCGCATTTTACTGTCTTACTAAGGTTTCATATCGCTATAATGGTCATGTGACCACATTAGCCACGTTAGCCAAACGTAGCTAAACCTTTAAGCTCCTCAGTGGTCACCGGGACCCTGGACGCTCCGGACTGGGAGATCCGATCGCTGGAGTTCTGCCATCTGGCTCATCTTTACACATTTAAAGGGGAAAAAAAAGTTCCACTTCCTTTGATCATTTCTATCCTTTTCCGCTGGTTAATGTTTGAAGTAAACAAATAAACCATGAATGCCTCATTACTGGTGAAAATGTGTTAAAGGGACGGAATAGAGAACAAGGGGGGGGGGGGGGTGAAGGTGGACGAGGAAAACAGGAGCAAAAGTGGGCTGTGAGAGGAGGAGGGAGGGGGGGGAGGAGGGGGGGGGGGGAGGGGTGGCGCCGAAGTGAGCGAGAGGGAGGAGAGGGAGGCTGGATCCTCGCACCATCATCACCGGGACTCACACGCAGCCTCCTGTGACGAGGGAGAGGAGATGAAGGGACGATGGAGCTAACGCGGGAATGGGGAGCCGGATTATCGGAGTGACAGCAGCGGCGGAGGAGCCCAGAGGGAGGAAGGAGAGCGAGCACAGCGATCCGGAGCAACAGGATGAGGACCTGCTAGTGCTCCGCCGGCCCGACCCACCCCCGCGGACCCGCCAGCTGCCCCGCGCTCCTGTTCCCGACACCCCCGCCAACATCTGGATGAGAGAGTGGGAGACCCGGATCTGCTCCTCTCCTCCTCCTCTCTCCTCCTGCTCCTAGAGGAGGACATGCGGAGAGGAGCCGAGGCGAGGACAAAACTTTGAGCGGCACCAGGACCCGGTCGGACCCGGCCGGGATGATGTCCTGACCCCCCCCACTTGGATCTGCGCTGCCTCTGCTGGGAGCTGGGAGAGACGCCAGGACACGGAGGAGGTGGAGAGGAGGAGACGGAGTCTTAGCGGCGTTCTCCACCGCGGCGGCTCTTTCGGACTCCCCGTCCTCCTCCCAACCAGCCCGACGGACCAGAACCGGAGAGGGAATCCTTCATATTCCCAGGCAACGCTGGCATCCTCCCTCCCCACTTCTCCTCTCCCATTTCCATGACCCGTCATCTCCTGGTCAGAGATACCTGAGACACACACACACACACACACGCACACACACACACGCACACACACACGCTGATTCCAGCAGACCCTCGGCGTTCCCGCGTACTCCTACAGGTGCCTAGAGGGCAGCGAGGCGGCTGAGACCAGGCGAAAAGTCCAGAACGACCAGGACGCTCGGAGGAGAGCAGCCGGGGAACGACGGACTTGGATGACGGCAGAACTTGCAGGTGAGCCCGTCTCACACACACCTTAATCCGATCCCTGTCAGGGGTTCATCCTCTTCCCAGGACAGATGTGGGGCAACAGCAGCTCAGAGGGGATCTGAGTCGGGCAGTGAAGAGTTTCCTGGAGAGAACAGTGTGTGTGTGTGTGTGTGTGTGTGTGTGTGTGTGTGTGTGTGTGTGTGTGTGTGTGTGTGTGTGATCCACGCTCTACGTATGGATCCCAGTTGTCACGGATACAGTGTTGATCTTTGGGTATTCCGGAGATGATTGTTGGTTTGGGACAGCTCCCGTTTTCCTCCATTAGATGCAGAAGCTTCGTGTCTCGTTGCCACCTGGACGTTCCGTAGGTGGACTTCAGGGACCGCCCCCCCCCTCTCAGGCTTTCCGGGCTTTGATCCGACCGCATCTCCGAGCCTGCAGGATGATAAGAACGTATCTTCCCGCTGTAGTTTCTATGTGTTTGGGAATTTCTGGGGGAACGGAGCTTGTGAATATTGACGGAGGTGGAATCTGTGAGCGGTGAGGCCTCCAGGGTTCCTGACCTGGAATCATACGTGACAACATTCCGGATTGACAGAGAAATGCTCCAATGGCACAGGAGCCGGCTGGTTTTTTCTCTGGGAAATATCATTTTTCCCTGCTGAAATTCCCTCAGATTGAATCCTTCTTTCACGCGTATCTTTGTCAGCTTGTCTTCCCGTTTCTTAAGCAGACGTGGCGGCAGATTGGGTGTCATTGGAATTTTGATTGGTAGGAGGGGGAGCTGATCTGGGATTGCTCCTTTCCCGTCACTCATCCTGGCTGCAACGATTTCCTGTAAAGCTGACGAGTGTTTGAAAGGGCGAGCGGGAACCCGGCGCTCCGCTGTTGCCCTTGCAGCCTAATTATGATGAATATATGTTGCCGAAGGCTTCATTACAAGTCCGGGGGTTAAGCACAACATGCTGGTCCACGCGTGCACGGGACACCAGCCGGGACACTTCCCGTCAAAATTCCCCGATTAGGAGGAAGGATGGAGGGAAAAGGAGGATGATCCGTCTGACGGAGCGCTTCTCCTCATTAAGGCTCTGTGATGCAGCTGCCGGAACATAAATATTAATGGGAGCATTTTAATGTGGCTTAATGTGGAGTATTCCGACTCTTGGAAAACTCCCAGTTTATCCCCACTCATCCCACTGGTGAACGGCTGGTGAACGTTGGGAGACAAAGTGACCCGCTCGGGAGTCGGAGAGAACAACGCAGGGGCGACGGGAGCGAGAGCGCTGAGGGGGATCCGGGCGGATTCCGAACATCAACTTCCTGTGACAGCAGAAACTTTCCCGGTTTTATAGGTGCGAGGACACAGGCCGATCAGCTGATGCTAAAAAAGCATGCTAATAAGTGAGCTAACCACAAGAAACGGTTGATAATGGGTCAAAGGTCGATTAATAACCGTGATGATGTCAGCGGCGCTCCCCTGCAGCACGGTGATGACAGGAAGGCTCAACGCCGCCGCCGCTGGGCCGCTAATTCAAGAACCCTTATTAATGCAATCAAATCAGTTTCAAAACGAGGTTGAGGGGAGACGTGAGGATGTTCTGCTGTGATGATGCTCATCCCCTCAACTGGATCCTATCTGCTACTTCCTGCCACCCCCTGGCGACTCTGGGGAGGCTCTTCATCACTTAGCAGCTAAGTCGCTAAAGACCGACGTCCCCCGGAGGTTTGAGGCACTTGAGGAGAAGACGTCATTTAGTCCAACAGGTTCTCCTCCCATAAATAATCCCGTCGTTTCCTCTGAACCCACAGAAGATGCTAATTTCTGATGTGTCATCCTCCAAAAGTCCTCAATGAACCTCCATGTTGCAAAAACGAACCACCTCTGTCTCCTCCCCTCTTTATTCCGCCGGGGTTTGAAACCCTCTTCTGGAGTCGAGTTGCTTCGGGGGTTTATCTGCTTTAATCTTCACCTGCTGCGGGTGGGCGGCGATTAAACGTCTGGAAATGTAGCGACTCAGAGAAAAGCTAAAGCAGCGTCGCAAGTCAAAGCAAGCAAATTGAGGATTTACAAGGGGAAAGATGGCGTGATGCATCCGCAGCGACTCCAGGAGGGATCTAAAGTTCTTGGGGTCCCTTTACTGACCCCCAACAGTGTCTACGCCGATGACACCATGGTGAACACGTCCAGAAACCCCCCTACGGAAACGGTGCTAACGTGTCTACGCCGATGACACCATGGTGAACACGTCCAGGAACGCCCCTACGGAAACGGTGCTAACGTGTCTACGCCGATGACACCATGGTGAACACGTCCAGAAACTTCCCTACGGAAACGGTGCTAACGTGTCTACGCCGATGACACCATGGTGAACACGTCCAGAAACGCCCCTACGGAAACGGTGCTAACGTGTCTACGCCGATGACACCATGGTGAACACGTCCAGAAACTCCCCTACGGAAACGGTGCTAACGTGTCTACGCCGATGACACCATGGTGAACACGTCCAGGAACTCCCCTACGGAAACGGTGCTAACGTGTCTACGCCGATGACACCATGGTGAACACGTCCAGGAACTCCCCTACGGAAACGGTGCTAACGTGTCTACGCCGATGACACCATGGTGAACACGTCCAGAAACCCCCCTACGGAAACGGTGCTAACGTGTCTACGCCGATGACACCATGGTGAACATGTCCAGAAACTCCCCTACGGAAACGGTGCTAACGTGTCTACGCTGATGACACCATGGTGAACATGTCCAGGAACTCCCCTACGGAAACGGTGCTAACGTGTCTACGCCGATGATACCATGGTGAACATGTCCAGAAACTCCCCTACGGAAACGGTGCTAACGTGTCTACGCCGATGACACCATGGTGAACATGTCCAGGAACTCCCCTACGGAAACGGTGCTAACGTGTCTACGCCGATGACACCATGGTGAACATGTCCAGAAACTCCCCTACGGAAACAGTGCTGACGTTAGCCTAACGTGGTGGTGCACTATCCAGCTGTTTATCGCCTGGAGGCTTCACACCTTATTAAAACGAATGATTGATAGATCAGGAAGAGCCGGAGAAGAGGGAGCGACTGTTGCCCCTCGTTCAGCGCTGCTTTGAAGCCTCTTTGAATCAAAGCTGGCGGTAATTGGACGGGCGTCTCTGACGGCCTCAGAGCAGAAAGATTCACCATAAATTCACCAACTGCTGTGAGGAGAAGGAGGAGGAGGAATCAGGGTCAAAGAATGGCTCCTGCAGATCTCATCATAAAAATATTAATTTACCCTCAAAAGGAAAACACTTCGGCTGTGGTTCCTGCACACGGCCACCAGGGGGCGAACTTCTAGGTTCACCATTAACTTGGAGGGGAACAGACAGAGGAGCGATTCCTTCTTTTAGTCCCGATAAAACCGGCAATGTGAATGCAAACCAAGAAAACGTGTTTGTCAGGATTAACAGCAATTATTGCTGCAATAGTTGTGCAGTGTGTGTGCGTGTGCGTGTGCGTGTGTGTGTGTGTGTGTGTGTGTGTGTGTGTAATCTGCAATAATCCAACCCCCAGTGTCTTGACTGTAATCACCTCTCCATCTCTTCACATCTGATTCAGCACTCAGTTACACACACAGACACACACACAGACACACACACACACACACACACACACACACACACACACACACACACACACCTACTGTGAGCATACGTTTGTCATCTCTTCCCCCCCCTTTATCCTCCTCTCCCCTCTGCAGGCACTCGGCTGCCACCATGGCATTTTCCAGGGGACGTCCTTCTCCCTCCCCGTGGCCTCTCCTCTTCCTCCTCCTCCTCCTCACCTCCTCCCCGCTCCCGCTGCCGGCCCGGCCGCTCCTCCTCCACCCGTCCATCAACGTGGCGGTGGTGTTCAGCGGCTCCAGCTACCAGACCGAGGTGCGGGGTCGCCTCAGCGGGGAGAACTTTGTGGACCTGCCGGTGGTGGTCAGCCCGGTGACGGTGCTGGTGAATGACACCAACCCCCGTGACCTCCTGACACACCTGTGTGACACCATGGCAACGGAGAAGCTGCACGGCGTGGTGTTTGAGGACGACGTGGGCTCAGGTGCTGGTGCTCAGGTAAAGAACCTCTTCTAAGGATCACAATGACTCGGTTCAGAACCCAACTTCCCACCATTGCTGCTGCTGTCACTGGTGAAATGCATTGTGGGATACCTCGCTGTCCCGAGCCTGAGAAGCTTCCTTCTCTCGTTCCTTCTCGGCACGTTACTGCCCCCTGTTGGCCAGAAAGACGGCGCGAAATCGCCGGGTCAGGCACAACCTGACTGGGATCTGTTTCTCCCTCAGGTGGCGGAAGTTGCACAGATCCTGGACTTCCTGTCCACTCAGACGGCCCTGCCGATCGTGGGAATCAGCGGCGGCTCTGCCATCGTCATCCCATACAAGGTACGCTCGAATTAATGAGCCGGCCAGTTCGCCGCCGCCGGGGGAGCTGGAGCCACCGGGGTGACAGGAAATCTGAATTTCATATCCTGGAGGTGTTGACACAACATTTATCCCAAACTGTAGTCTGAGCAATTAAGGAGGCAGGAAAGCCGGGTGGAGGAAAAGATGACAACCTGGAACGTAAAGCCTGTCGGCAGCAGCACCCGGCGCTCACACCCTCCTTAGTCACAACTGCACGCCAGCGTCATTCAGCTTAAAACAACTTAAGTAGGTCAGAGCGGTGAAACCAACTTTGGGGAGAAACTCCGCATGCAAATATTTGGATACGAGCGCCACAGACGGGTGAATTATCAGCCGCGGACCCTCGGCGGCTCCTCTAATCCCTGGTTTGGGAATGTTTTGGAACGTGGCCCCGGGCAGCCATCAATCCTCCGCGCGCAGCAGGTTCTTCCTGCTATGATTGCGCGTGTCTCACGGATGGGCGGCGAACAGCGCGCTTAGATTGTGAAGAGAAGATTGATGACGCCGGGATTCCTAATCTGCACCTTTTCTCCGCCGTAGAACGGCTCCATCCCGACTTCCTGCCGCGTGCAGCCTCGTCTTCCCTCCCCTCCTTTGATTGCTTAACTAGCATCATCAACACCTCGTATTTATAGCAGCCACGCTCACACATGCAGACACGTGGACGCGCTCCTACACTGCGAGGCCCAGGCTCCCGTGAGCCGCGGCGCCTCCAATTCACCAGCTTCCTGTTAATACAAAAACATCTGCCGACGTCGCGTCAGAGACGGTTATTAAAGGAGAGGAGGGGAATCTGCGGGGGGGCCATTGATTCGCGGTATTTCGACGCCGGAGCGAGTGAATAAACGACAGAGCCGGTAGAAAGATGGCTGACAGCCGCCCGAAGGCACCGCTGCACTGTCTCCGTTCACGCCTTGAGAGCCTTCATTTTTGTCTCCTCACTTTCTTTTCCCTTCTCGGATTTCTCCTCTTCCCTCTCTTTTCCTCGTGTCTTTCTCCTCCTCACCCCCCCCATCGTTCCTTCTGCTCCCTGATGCATTTTAATACCTTTTTGATATCTCGCCCTGTTGTGAGCTGGAAGAGTCCATTAAAGTTGTGAAGAGCCACCAGCTCTCTTCAACCCTCTCAGCTCTCAAGGACCCCATTAAACCACTAATTCCACCCTCCAGGAGACCTGGGCCCCCACCCTGATTACCATTCACCCTCCAGACCTGAAGCATTCACACTTCCTTCTCTTTCGGCTGTCTGCTCTCTCCGTCGCCCGGCGACCACCTCAGCTCAAGATGTTCTCATCTTCTCTGTGAAGAAAATATCTGGGCCAAAGTTTCAGGTGGGAATTATGGAGGAAGTTTAGGGCCAATTTGACATCAAGGGAGCGATAACAAACCAATTTCTTCTCATTTAATAGAAAGAAACTCCACTTTTTACCCTCAAATTTAAGAATGCTAAACCCGATTCCCTGACTGGGGGGCGTCATCCTGCAGGTTGTTGTTCAGCCTTTCAGACCGACGCCGTCGTTGTGACAGACTGCTAACATGATGAGGATGAATATGCCATTAACACCCCCCCCCCACTGGCCTTTTACTGTCCCAAACTCTTTTATAGTGTGAGGGGAGGGAAGAAGAAAGCTTGTCAGGGGTGTGTTGTACAATGGGACAGGTGGATTGGAAGGAAAAAGACATCATAAAAGGGCTCAATAGTGCTTGATTATCAATAGCCTGATGATGAAGACAGTCTTTGATGGCGGGTCTATAAAAGAACAGCCGCCGCCTGAGCCGCCTATTTATGGTCTCTACAGAAAAACAAGGAAGGAGAGAATGAGACAAAGATGAAAAGAGTGACGGAGGGGAAGCGTAGCTTTTGTCAGGCGTCGCACACATCAAGCGTGAGCAAAGAGGAGGAAATGAGAGAGCTGGAAGAACGGCTGAGAAAAGGAGTAAATACTGTTCAACAGGGTCTGAAGGGACACAGAAGCACGGAGAAGGTGTGTGTGTGTGTGTGTGTGTGTGTGTGTGTGTGCTGGGTGCTCATCAGAGGGTGCTGCCTCCAGATGTTGAGCTGTGGGAGCAGCACGGAAGCGTCTGCAGACAGAAACACAAAAGTTCATTAAGAAGCAGGAACGTTCTGTGGTTCCAGTTCAGACTCGGTGTCGTGAGGTCGAGTCCCCGACTGGCAGAACCCAGCGGAAGACTCGCCGCCGGCGTCCGCCGCTGCCTGAAACGTTCGTTACCGCTCAAAGGTCCCACGTCTGCTCACTCAGCATTACTGTTTGCTCGCCTCCTTCTGGTCACCACAGTCATCAAGGAGCAAATCATGCGTCAGGATGAAGGTTCTTTTTCCAGCGTTGACCCGTTTCTCCTCCTCCGTCCCGACTTCCGGCCGGGTCTCGGCCCGATGGTCCAGAAAGCCTATAAACGGGTCAGGATCGCTGGGAATGAACAGGCGTGGATGTGCCAGTAAGTTCTGTTGGGTCGTCAGTCAAACCAGACGCCGACTGTCCAAACTGATCAATTATTAGTGGGAGTGTTTTTATATGCGGGGGACTGGAAACAAGAGGGAGGTTCTGTGATGGTAAATTAATCATTTTAGAACATCTGGGAACAGAATCAGGTCACAGAACATTGGTGAACGCTTCCACAGAAAGAGGATTAACTGCAGAGAGCTGGTAGCTGTCCATGTCATAAGGCCTGACAAGAATGGCAAACTTTACACTGGTCACCTGCAACAACCAGCCTACATCCCATAATAACCTGGCCAGGAGACGCTGGAGATGGTGGCGGGTCCAGGCTTTGGAACTGCTGGCAGGTTTCTGTGGTTTGGGCCCGTTTGGGCCCGGGACCGATGAAGGAGACTTTAACGCTCCTTCGTTCGGTGCTCACCAACGAGGACGCTGATCCGATCGGGATGTTTGGCGCTGGACACGCCTCCAAAGACACAGGTGACGCTTGGTCCGGAATGTTTGATCGCGGAGTGCGTCTGCGTCTGGGAAGCGTTCTGAGTGAGGAACACCTGAGTGCTGTCAGGTGTGGAGATGCCTCCTGACACCAGCAGTGGAGTTTAAGTAATGCGAGTTGCCAGAACACCGGAAGGGCAGGAATATCGGAGGAGACGTCAACCTCTGCCGCGCCGTTATTTTTAGCTTCGCTATTCGGTCACGTGTTCGTGTGCAGCTCGAGATGGTTCTCGTTTGGCTGTCAAGCTGAACTATTGTTGGTTCTGGTTCTGTATAAAATGTCCCCCCAGTGCCGAGCTTTAGTAGTGAGGAGGTGCCAGCTCTCGTCTCCAGGAGAGGAAGTTTCCTCCGGAAGCATCTCAAGGACGCCGCGTGTAGATATCTCTGATGGCGCCGATGTCTCTGTTTAACCCACGGCGAGCATGAAGGGGTACAGCGTGGAATCCCCCCCCCCCCCGGGAGCAGAGGAGTGTGTGAGCAGCCACCGTGTCCACCGTCTTCTTGTCACATTTCCATACGCTTCTGAAGAGGGGACGCTAATTACGTCTGCATGTGACAGGCGCGCTGCCGGGGTGGCGTGGAGGGGTGGCGTGGGATAAAGGGTGGCGGCTGGGGGAGGAAGTGGTGGGGGGGGGGGCTCCTGCTCCTGGTGCTGTGCGCGGAGAGGATCATTTTGTTGCCACGCTTGCTTGATTCCACGGCGCAAAGATTGACATCTTTCAGCACATTTACTTCTGTGTATCCAGTTTAAATGGATTTGCTCGGAAGCTCCGGCGGCTAATTGGATTTTAATGACTCTGATTCAGGATGAAACACCTCAGCATGCCTCTGTCATTCCTGATAAATGCAGGGCACTGTAGCTAAGCAGGGCCGTCAATCCCGGGGCATTCTTTGATGCACTCGGTGACAGCCAGACATGTTTGTCTCCTGCTATTTTGGTCGCTGTTCTGGTCTGGAGCCCAGTCAGTGGTCCGCTGGAGCTTCAGCCTCGGGAGGTGACTGTCGAGTGAGCTTAGCGCGGACAAAACCTGGGAAAAGCTGAATGGAGGAGACTCTCGCCGGTGTTCCTCAGCTGCTCTGCCCTCCGAGGGGGTTTGCAGAGCCTCTGAGCTGTGATGCAGACTGGAGATCAACGGGAAGGAAAGGAGAGCATCGCCGGCGAGACAGCGCACGGAGGAGCCGTGAGTGCCGGTCCCACGTGGCACATGACAGTTTAACAGCCGCTCCTCTCCCTGTGCAGCCCATCGCACGCCTGTTGTCACAGTTTGTCATTTCCAGCCTCTCTCGCCCCATTTCAGCAGCGTCTCTGCTGGTTTCACAGACACTTGTGAAGCCGGAGTCCTCCTCAAACTCAGAATAACACAAACGGCGTTGGAACCAGACGTGCTTTCGTGACATTAAAGCACTAATTAGCCATTTCCTCGCAGCTCAGAGATCTCCCACCTAAGCCGGGAGAAACCAGACTTGTTTATATAAAAATAAGTCCATATTGTAGCAGGATGGCACTTGGATTCAGGTGGAATCCAGGTGTGACCATTAAGCAGCGCGTTGTTGTTGCGTTTCTTGGGTTGTATCACTTAGAGGTGCAGGTTCCACAGACCCCCCCCCCCCCCCCGGAGCAGACGCAGACATCCTGCCTATCTCAGGATCTCCATTTATCCGACGACGCTACGGCGGTCTCAGCTGGGCGGCAGACAGACCTGTGGGGTTTTATATGAGTGGGTTCACGCCCTTGTTTGTATGTGGGACTAAAAATATCAAGCGTTCCCACATTTGTCACATTCCGACTCGTCCTTTAAACGCTCAGTGCTTGAAACACTCTTCAGGATCACATTTCTGCCCTTTGCTTCGGTCCTCAGAGGCTCCTCAGAGTCCTGTCCATGGACACGGGTTCAAATTTGCCTCTCATGTGTCAGTTCAGGGCGGGGATGATGTTATGCTAATGAATGCTAACACTGATGCACCGCTGGACCCGGGCTGCGACACCCTTTAGACGGGATGATAAATATGGATGATCAAAGCTCGCATCATTAAACGCGGGGCTCAATAAAAGGAGCAAACTGCAACATTAATATTCATGGTTAGCGTCTCGCGCGTGAACTCTTTTACCCGTCGCTCAAAAACAATCAGCTCGGGGGACATTAGTTTAGTGCGGAGCATCAAACGGGACCGGCACAAGTCCGGCTGCAGGTCATTGATGCGGCGAGCTCTGAAGTGCAGCTTCGTTCTTTACCTTCCAGGCTGAGGGGTCGTCCTTCCTGCAGATGGGAGCCTCTCTGGAGCAGCAGGTTCTCAGCATGTTCAAGGTACACAGTGCATTTCAGCTCAACCCAGATGTTCAGGAAAACATAAAATTCCATGTTTGACACCAGCAGCGGGTTCATTTTGACACTATGACGCTTGTGCCCCTTCAGATCATGGAGGAATACGACTGGGCGGAGTTTGCAGTCATCACTAGCTTGCTGCCCGGCTACGACACCTTCGTGGACATAGTTCAGACCTACACAGATACCTCATATTTCCTGTGGAATGTACAGGACGTCCTGTCTCTGGAAATGTCTGTCGGGGCCAGCGAAGCCAAGACCAAGCGCGTGCTGCAGCAGGTACCGGCTGCTCTTCCCTTTGACTCCGGATCACTCAGACATTCCAGGGAGTCGTCTGAGGCTAAAATATCGTCTCTTTCCCTGCTGCAGTTGGACGCTCAGGTCCTGCTGGCCTACTGTTCCTACGATGAGGCGCAGTTCTTGTTCCGCCAGGCGGCCGAGGTGGGCCTGGTGGGGCCGGGCTACATCTGGATCATCCCCAGCCTGGCCGTGGGCAACCCCAACAGCCCCCCGCCCGACAGCTTCCCTGTTGGGGTGATTGGCGTGATCAGCGACCAGTGGAGGAAGAGCTTACGCCAGAGGGTGAGGGAGGGCGTCGCCATCGTGGCCAATGGCGCCGATGGCTTCAAGAGGCAGTACGGGTTTATCCCTGAGGGCCACGGCGACTGCAGCAAACCGGCCACACACTCGGACAACAACACTCTGTTCAGGTGGGACACAGGTTCTGTTCAGGTGCACGGTTACGCCGGCAGAACCCCAGAACCGGGCGCTTTATTTACCTTGATTATGGATGCGTCTGCATTAACAGACAATGGAATCATTGAATCAGGAGCTCTGTCTTGCACCACCAATTAGCTGCCTCCCTCATGCACCACTTCCACCCTTTCAAGTCAGCTCTAGCCGGGCTTTTAGAGAGCCGGGGGTAATTATGAGGCGAGCACTGGCCCCGTTTCCCTACATAAATATGCAGATCCCAACACGACACACAACTCCTGTTTTTACAGCTCTGAGTGTTTCTCTGGTGTGTAGGCACATGCTGAACGTGACCTGGGAGAGGAAAGACCTGTCCTTCAACAGCCAAGGCTTCCTCTCCAACCCCTCCATGGTCATCATCGCCCTGGACCGGGAGAGGATCTGGGACAAGGTAGCGGCGCCGATGGCACGCGAATATCGTGGGTTAATTTAGCAAAGGAAGAAAAACGGCTTCCATTGAAGGCGCCTTTGACCTTGATATTTAAAGCTCTTTGCATTTTGCCAAATCGTTCCCCTTAAAAGACGCGATCCGCTCAACATCAACGCCCCGTCCGGGACTTATCGGGTTTATGAGGTTCTGTCTGGAAACACCGGCAGGTTAAAAAAGGCCAAACCCGCCCGACACCGACAATCGGTGACATTTAAAGCTACAAGTTTGAGTGTAATTTCAATCAATAATATCGTCTCCGCATCCTTCTCCCATTGCATTGTCACCACGCCGCATCTCATCTCTCTCTCACACGCGCGTGCACGTGCACGTGCGCTCTTTTCCAGGCCCGAGGGTGTGTTGAAAAAAGACCTAAACAGAAGGACCCAAATGTAATCTCACAGCTACAGTTGAACTCATTTATTTCTCCTCTGGAAAGACCAACCCACTTTATCAATGTCACCTCCATGCTGGTGTGTGTGTGTGTGTGTGTGGGGGGGGGGGGGACGCGAACGTGTCATCGTGCTCAAGTCGTGTTGATGTCTTTTTATGTGGACGGGTGCTGGACGGTGTTTAGACGCCTCATTCTCTTCTGTTGATCCGTGAAACACGGAACCGGCCCGGTGAGAACGGTGGTTCTGACCCACAAACATCCAGTCCACTTCTAATCGATGCTCCAAACAGTTCTGGCAGGATCGTCGGGCTGCCCTGATGGCTCTGAGCAGCAAGGTCCTCCCAGCCGCTGCCCCCAGCCCAGGGGCCCTCAGGTGGACCCCATCAGCCGGATCAGAACCACACCATCAGCAGACCAGTCTCCCACTACTGGTTCTTCCTTTCCTGTGTCCCGTCCTGCTGTCTGAGAAGGTCCAGAGAGACCAGGTCCACGTCCAGCTTGGGTCCAAAAACGCGGACCTCATAAAGCTGATTTTTTTCTTGCTAAGCGAAAGAGAAAGAGGACCGGTTGTTACATTTGATGATTTGATTAATTAGATTAATTGCTGCAAATATTCCTTCAAACTGGACAAGAGTCCTGAAACGTGTCCTGAAACGTGTCCTGAAACGTGTCCATTTAGGATCTCAAACGGGAGAAAAGATTCACCTCCACTTGAGAGTTGTTGGATGCACGAACCAGGAGCCTGTCCTCCTGCCTGTCCTCCTGCCTGTCCTACAGTCTGTCCTCCAGTCTGTCCTCCTGCCTGTCCTCCTGTCTGTCCTCCTGCCTGTCCTCCAGTCTGTCCTCCAGTCTGTCCTCTTGCCTGTCCTCTTGCCTGTCCTCCAGTCTGTCCTCCTGCCTGTCCTACAGTCTGTCCTCCAGTCTGTCCTCCTGCCTGTCCTCCAGTCTGTCCTCCTGCCTGTCCTCCAGTCTGTCCTCTTGCCTGTCCTCCAGTCTGTCCTCTTGCCTGTCCTCCAGTCTGTCCTCCTGCCTGTCCTCCAGTCTGTCCTCCTGCCTGTCCTCCTGCCTGTCCTCCAGTCTGTCCTCTTGCCTGTCCTCCAGTCTGTCCTCGTGCCTGTCCTCCAGTCTGTCCTCCAGTCTGTCCTCCTGCCTGTCCTCCAGTCTGTCCTCCTGTCTGTCCTCCAGTCTGTCCTCCTGCCTGTCCTCCAGTCTGTCCTCCTGTCTGTCCTCCTGCCTGTCCTCCTGTCTGTCCTCCTGCCTGTCCTCCTGCCTGTCCTCCAGTCTGTTTTACAGCAGGCCGAAACCCATAAAGGTACCAGATTCTTAAACTCGCGATCGTCCCCCATTTGTGGACAACGACGTTTCACTTTGTTCTCAACCACCAGCACTTTGAAGAGAGCCCAGATCGATAGCAACACACGCTGGGATGGATTATTATTGGATGGATTATTAATGGGTGGATTATTAATGGGTGGATTATTAATGGGACGCTTTTTCTTTGTTTTCTTGCTTTGTTGTCTCGCTCGGAGACTTTAAAGGATTCTTCAGGGGGTATTAATGAATTAATCTTCTGATTCTCTTCCTCCTGGTCAGATAATGTTGTTTTTTTAGATAAACAACTTTGAAAGCCCCCCCCCCCCTTCCCCCCCCGTGGACAGAGGCGGTGAGACAGAGCGTGACTGTCTTTATTTTCCAGGTGGGTACGTATGCCCGAGGCATCCTTCAGGTGCGCTACCCTGTCTGGCCTCGATACGGCAGCTTCCTGGACAAAGTGTCCGATGATCGTCACCTGACTGTGGCCACGCTGGAGGAACATCCCTTCGTCATGGTGGAGAACGTGGACCCGGGGACGGGCACGTGCGTCCGCAACACGGTGCCGTGCAGGCGGCAGGCCAATAACACCGAGAGGTACCGACGCCGACATTTCTGAGCAGAGCATCAATGAAATGCCACAGGAAAATGTGTCAGAGCTGCGAGGAGATTTTGAATGGTAGCCTCCCAGAGAAGCCCCCCCCCCCCCCATCTGCCCCAGTTTAGTCCTGATAGATGTGGAAACAGCCACAAATGCATCGAGAATCTGACCCTTTTAAAAGCGGGCAAACACAGGTCGAGCAGCTCAGCTCAAGCCTGCGTCTGTCCGTTAGCCGCGGGCTACCTGACGCTAGCAGGGGCGCTGGTGGTTGAAGTAAGGCGAGGAAGGGGAGAAGAGGGAGGAGCCAACATTGATGGCGTCCGCCTTGCTGTTCCTCCACAGAGACAGGGGGGGTCACAGGAGAAGAGGCTAAACGTGATTTATTCCAGCATTGCTGGGCAGCTAACGTGTCAGCAGACGGTTAACCTTTGAGGCTCGCTGCTCCTGGCTGCACCCACGTGTTCGTCCGTTTCGAGGCCTTGACGCTCATGTTTGCTGAACGTTCTGCCGCCTCCCCCCCAGACTTCAGACTGCGGGGGTTTCCTTGTTCCTCGCTCCATCCTTGGAGGATTTTCCCTCCCTGTTCCTGATTATCTGCGATGCATTCGCTCCGCCACGCCGCCTACCTGCCCCGGGGCGCTCAGCCAGGCGTGAAAGTGTACCCAACGTGCACGCAGCGCGGTGGTCACGGCGTGTGTTTGACTGCACATCAGGTGGGCGGCCGTGCAGGTAGGAGCTCTGACGGCACCACACGCTGACCCTCTGGTGGTCACGTGACCATGACTGGCATATTAATTATATGCAGAGATGTGTTGCAGACAGCACTCTGATCACCAGTGAAGATTTATTTGTCTGACACGGACACATCTGTCACAGCATGGAAATGTGGTTTTCCACGGTACCTCCACCCCCCCCCCCCCCGGCCCCGGCCAGCGCGTCCCATTTGGACGGCGCCCAACAAACAGGAACAGGAAAAGAAAGTGGGTAAGAAGGCTGCTGCTATATAAATCAGTGGAACCGGCCGTGTGGTCGCAGCGGCCCAACAGATGTTTGGAGTGATTAAAAGTGTTTGTCCTGCTCATTAAAACTCCTTTCATTGGACAGATGATGGCTTTGTTTGCCAGAATCCTACCTCTCTGCCCCAATTCCGCGCAGGAGATGTCTTCGGAAATGCGGTGTAGAACAGCAAAGGGCGGAATCAGATGAGAGATTCGCTCAGCAACTGACAAACAGCTAAAAACTGCAGCTAATGAAGAGATTTCCTGTCCAAAATGGTGTCAACTGGTGGGAGCTTTGCAAGGCCTCTCCTGCTCCAAGCACCTTGTTGGTTTTTTGTTTACCAGGAAGTGGCGGTCATTTTAAGTGGGTCATGTGATCCACAGCGCCGTTCCCAAGCTGAACGTGTGACTTTTATCCGGGACAGACGGTCACAGGAGACGTGGACGACCCTGATATACGGCTCCAAGACGCCTTGTTGAGGTCAAACCCAGAACGTGTGAAGTAAACAGAAGAACCTTCACTTGAAATCTGAGCTCCGCTCACCAGTTGGTGACAATCGCACTTCGGCCCGAGCGCCGCAGAGTCCCAGGGGGGAGTGCACGAGCGCGCTTGGAGGTATTTTAGGCACGTTTGAGCGCGTTCTTTGGCTGATTGATGACAGGTGGCCGGATGCTGCAGCAGAGCTCCTGCACTTCGCAGAAACAAGCGGAATGTTAAATAGCTATTAATGCTTCGGCGTCCCTGCTCGGGCGCCACCTCGGTCGCTCGTACGCTGAGATGATGATGATTTGTAGGTGCCAGACGTTCACCCTGGGAGCTGGATTGATGCTACAGTCGGGACTTTAACTTGATTTGTCCTCCCTTCCTTTGAGTGGCTGGTTATTATTTTTCATCCAATAATTTTCATCGTTTCCTGTCCTTCTGGTCTCTTCTTCTACGCCCCATTAAGTAGCGAGGCCACACTCAAACGCGACACACCTTAATGGACTTTGTTTAGAGACCATCACAGACGGTTAAATATCCACCGCAGACTCTGTCGTGCTGCCCTATGTGTGTTTGTCTTTGCAACTTTTGGCCACTCTCCTCTTGGAAAGTCTAAGAAGACATTGAATGTAGCTAATGAACCAACCTTTGTCCGCCCCGATGCCCCAAAGTGGCTTTTGATCGGGAGATGTTGAAAACAAAGCTGTATTTGCTGCTGATTTCTCCTTCATCTCTCAGCATGTTCAGCCACCCTGAGGCCTACACCAAACTCTGCTGTAAGGGCTTCTGCATAGACATCCTGAAGAAGCTGTCCCGCAACATCAAGTTCTCCTACGACCTCTACCTGGTCTCCAACGGGAAACACGGCAAGCTGGTCCGTGGAACTTGGAATGGCATGATAGGCGAGGTGGGTAAACCCAAAACGGCTAGCTTAAATATCCAAAACGCTTCACATAAGCTACAAAAACAGAAGGATTGAGGTGTGTGAAGGACTATAAACCCTCAGTAAATTAAGTCTGACCTCTAATCAGGCAGCTTCTACTCTTGGCCCGGCGTGAGGCCGTGCACGTAGGCTGAGCTTAGCGTCCGCCGCTCTTGTAGTGGCTCATCGAGCGCATCTGCACGAGCAGGTGCTCCTTCGGAGAGCCTGCTCGCTGGAGCCCCTCTGCCCGCGGGCGCTCCGCTCCGGGTCTGTTTGCCTGTTATGAAAACACTGCAAAGTTATGAGAGGAGCGAGCTTGGATAAGCGTCTCGCTCTTATTTTTCATATCTCAGCAGACAGCCATTTTTAGACTCACATCGCGGAGTGTTTTTGTTTGCCGCGGCTTCCTGGTTTAGAAAAGATTGCTCATGAATTTCAGAATTTGCTCTCTTTTCAGCGGCGAGCTGGGCGGCCCGTCCTTTGGGGCGCCGAAAGAAGGTTTTCCTGTGATGTAACGTTCGCATCCAAACCTGGCTGTTCGTCTCTCCTCAGGTGCTCTACAGACGCGCCGACATGGCCATCGGGTCTCTCACTATCAACGAGGAGCGTTCGGAAATCATCGACTTCTCCGTTCCATTCGTGGAGACAGGCATCAGCGTTATGGTCGCCCGGAGCAACGGGACAGTGTCTCCATCAGCCTTTCTCGGTAGGAAAAACTGCTTCTTTCACATCGGCCCTGATTGAAACGGTCATAACTTCCTTTCTGCTGGAAACGTACAGAAAGTGTCACATTTCTGCCTCCCCACTCTCTGCCAGGATGGCCTACTTAGACAAGTTCTGCCTTCGCAGACGCTTCAGGAAACTTCCCATTAAGCTTTTATCCCGTCGATAACTGTAGCCTACAACTAAATCCCCTTACGTGCCGCACACACACACACACACACACACACACACACACACACACACACACACACCTAAATCCTTTTTCTGAACCCCAAACAACAGAATTCAGCACAAAACCTCACTGTGGCTGGTCTTTCTCATAATTTTCTCATCAGCCCTGACCCTCACAGAGGAGGGGGAAAGCGTGACTTTGATCCTTTTTCCTTGTTCCTCCTCTCCTCCAGAGCCCTACAGCCCGGCGGTTTGGGTCATGATGTTCGTCATGTGCCTGACGGTGGTGGCGGTCACGGTTTTTGTGTTCGAATACTTCAGTCCGGTCGGCTACAACCGCAGTCTGGTCAGCGCCAAATGTGAGTCGTGAGGCTCTTGTTTCCAGTTTTACTGACGGAATTGAGGTGAAAGCAAAACGATTCCCTTCACGCGCTGCTGGGATTAAACATTCGCCTTCTTTCGCTGTTGCTGGAACCTGAAAAAGAACAAGTGCAGGTGTTTGGATTTGCCTAACAAGGGAAGCCGGACGGAAGAGCCGGAAGCCTCGAAGCATGAAAGGTGGTAATCTTTGAAAGCACTCCCAGTAACCTCGAGTGCGCGTTCCGAAATCCAGCCACACCTTCCGAGTTTTGGCGAGGGGGGTCTAATCGATGCACGGACCCAGCACCGGCGGAGCGTGCCTCATCTCCAGGTCCGAAAGGTCATTTTCCTGTTTTAATTAGCATCGGGCCGGGCGCTAATGGAAGAGTGATTGATGGTGGGTCGCCCTCGGCTGCTGCACATGAGCGATGGAAGCAGTGAGGCACCGAGAGCCGCGGAGGCTAATCCGAAGGTCCAACAGAACCAGCGCCTCTTTGACGCTTCGCGATATTTTCTGCTCAGCACTTCGTTTCGCCTTTCCGCGTCAGAGAGCGGAAGGGCCCCAGAGCGCGACCTGAACGTGCTCCCGCGACATCCTGATGTTTGCGTAAAAGGCTCTAAGTAGATTCAATCAGATTCGGAGCCTCTCAGGATCTGCGGGATCCGACGCATGACGACTGCAATCAGGCCTGCTGGTGTGTGAAGTTAAAGCGTGCTAACGCATCACTCACGGCGAGGACGAGATGCTAATCTTGAGGTTACGTTTATGCTGCTTATGAACGAGCGTGGAAGCCAAGCTGAATACTGCTAAAGGTTCTTCCAGGCTCTGACTGACCTCTGACTTCCGCAGCTCCTGGCGGTCCACGGTTCACCATCGGAAAGTCGGTGTGGCTGCTGTGGGGCATTGTCTTCAACAACTCGGTGCCGGTGGAAAACCCTAAGGGAACGACCAGTAAGATCATGGTCCTGGTCTGGGCCTTCTTCGCTGTCATCTTCTTGGCCTCGTACACCGCCAACCTGGCCGCCTTCATGATCCAAGAGCAATACATCGACACGGTGTCGGGACTCTCCGATAAGAAGGTAGAGAACTGAAACCGGCCCCCGTCGAGTGCCTGTAGTTCCATTATTTCTGACCTTTTCTCTTCAGTCCACCTTAAATTCATCCCAAAAGGTCGCCACAGGTTAACGCAGCCCATGAGATAAATTGATCCTCTGAGTCTTCTGGAAAGAACTTTGCTCTCATTGTCTTCATCAGCGGGGACCTCGGTGGTATGAGCGAGTAATCAATTACTGCCGTCTGTCGATACAGATGTTGTCTGAGTCCCTGCTTGTCCTGTCAGTGTTCCAGTCTCTTTATCGATAGCCCCCCACCTCCGCGCCGTCTCTGTCTCTCGACCCAGAGTTACAAGCCCGCTAAATGTCAAGCTATTAAGAAAAAAGAGAAGAGCTGCACTCCTGGAACCTGGAAGCAGGTTCTCAGAGGAGCGTTACACAAAGGCTTTTCATTCCTCACAGAAAACAAGTGCCCGGCAGGGCTGAGCAGCACCACATCAGTGATCTCAGCTTGAATTAACTGACTATATTAACTTTATGCAGATGTATTGTGTCCCCCAGCATAAGGAGGCAATATAAATGAAGCCCACACAGCACATCCTCAGAAGCCCCTTCATTCGGAGCTCTTTCACAATACGGATTAGACGGATTTAGGCCCAAGGCTGGCTGGGCCCGTATACCAGAGGTTTAGAAGTGTTATTCAGTCTCGCCTGTTCTGTTCTCCCGACTTCCTGCGGAGACACCGAGCGCTGCAGACATGGTTCCACTCAGGTGAACATAAGGCCACCTGAGCGGGCTCTCCGCACCAGGCTACAGGAGCATTTGCGTTCACTGTTGCTGCTCAAACATCTGGAGATACTAGAAGTTAAACTAACGGCAGCGGCGCAGCTGGAGTGATTATATCAGCGCGCCGTCACACGCCCACTCACACGCTTACACTTTGATTGGCCCATTCGTTTGTGCTCAGCCCGAAAGGTCACTGCTGCAACCAAGATGAATAAATCTTTACAGTCTAATTGAGCCCTAAAAGATGTATTTCTTCTTCATGATGCATTAATTCATCAGCTGTTGAAATGTCAGCTTCGATCGGGAGCCGACTGGACTACAGTCAGAACATCTGTGTGCAGCCATCAAACGAACACTTCATCAGATTTAGCTGGCGAATTCCTGAGGTCCCTCTTCCTCTTCACTACCTTTGTGGGCTTCTAATCCTTCCAACATGTGGTGGGAAGTGATGAGCAAGGCTACAATAAAGGCCAATCTTGGTGCGCTCGCCATCGTTTAGCTTGTGTTCCAAAACCAGGACAGGAAAAGACGCCTTTCCTGAATGAAACTCGTCCCCTCTTCTGTTTCTCTCTGCTGATGTTTACTCTGTGTCCACCTGTGTCTCCCCACAGTTCCAGAAACCACATGAGCATTATCCTCCATTCCGCTTCGGGACCGTCCCAAACGGGAGCACGGAGAGGAACATCCGCAGCAACTACATCGACATGCACACACACATGATAAAGTACAACCAGAAGGGGGTGGAAGAAGCTCTAGAAAGCCTGAAAACCGGGTACAGTGGCGCTGCTATCTTAACTACACTGCAGGCTTCCGTGGGAGGATATATTTAACGCGTGCTGTTGGTGCGAGAACCTGTGATACAGAGGGGAGTTGACACTCTTTGTAGCAACTATTTGTAAATGAGGCTGATGTGATGGGTGTATTTTTAGATGAAACACTTCAACTCTGCCGCAGCTTAGTCTGTATTTAAAACGTGCTGTCAGACATCCAGGCGGCAGAGAGAATGAGCCCAAACCCTTTTATTTACCGCTGTCTTGACTGTATTGTTATTGTGATCTCGTCCCAAAGATCTTTGGGACGAGATCACAACCACAGTCAGAAATGCACGTTTAAAAAGGTTTCGTTTTGCCTTTTTTTTAATGCCATATCCACGATGACCGTGATATTTTTATTAGTGTGTTATTTGATGATGTCGCAGGAAGCTGGACGCCTTCATCTACGATGCTGCTGTTCTCAATTACATGGCTGGGAAGGACGAGGGGTGCAAGCTGGTCACCATCGGCAGTGGGAAAGTCTTTGCCACCACGGGATACGGCATCGCGCTGCCCAAGAGTTCCCGCTGGAAACGACCTATTGACCTGGCGCTGCTGCAGTTCCTCGGGGACGGTGGGCACCCAGCAGCGCTCCCTCACCCTCACACACTCGTACCTGCCTGTATCGCAGCTCCGCTGGCTTTAGTCCGGTCCAGCCTGTGCCGTATCAGCAGGAAAGAGAGCTTACAGGGAAGAGTTAATATCCTGCCAAACAGCGTGGCGTCGTCCGAATACCATTATCTCCATCACACACTCACACACGCCATACTTATACACACACTTGCCTTGACAGTTGGCCCTGTGGAGAACTTAAGGCACCTAGCGCACACACCTACACACACACTGTGAGCTCCACGTGGCGGTTTAATAAAAAGTGTGTATGTGGTGACCACACGGAAACCGACCAATAAAATGGAGGGTTCTCCTGCGAGGCCACGGAGGAGAGCGCAGATGAAGGGGTGGCCACCTGCTCGGGATGAGCTAATACCATCATGGTCACAAACGGAGGCATTTTAAACTGTAAAAGCATTCGGAAAGTGTGGTCAATATAGATGAGGGCTGAAGCTTGTGGGACACACATTTGGGGTCTAGTTTAAAGGCCATTATTTTACTGGTAAGGACTTCATGATTTGAGATACCAGCAGCCTCGAACAAACCCTCCACAGTCCTTCACAACAGCTTCACCAAACCTTTTTTTCATGTTGCTGTCCCTCATCCAATCACCAACCGCCATCCTTCCAGGTGACACCGAGCGCCTGGAGACTGTGTGGCTGTCAGGAATCTGCCAGAACGAGAAAAACGAAGTGATGAGCAGCAAACTGGACATCGACAACATGGCGGGCGTCTTCTACATGCTGTTAGTGGCCATGGGCCTCAGTCTGCTGGTCTTTGCCTGGGAACACCTGCTGTACTGGAAGCTACGACACTCGGTTCACAAGTCCCACAAACTGGACTTCCTGTTGGCCATCAGCAGGGTGAGAATCACCTGATCAGGCAGCACTTTGTGGATGGACTGGTTGTTCTTGGTAGACGCCTCAGACTGTGTCTTTGTTTATAGCAGTCCTGAAATTGCGCCTAGAAATTGATATTTGCTAAATGGTCATTTACGATCATCCCCTCATTGATGACGCCATTGTTTGGGGGAAGTTTTTATCCAGTAGAATACCAGCGGACCCTCCGACCAGGGACCAGACAACGCTTGAATCTGGGTTTTTAGCAGCTTGATGGCTAAATGACAGATCTTTGCGGAGTGGCCCCTGGGGCTAAATTAATTTTAGGCCCTTTTGGGATCTGTCAGCCAACTGTAAGCAAAGATTCAGCTGTGAGCAAACGTGCGTTTGTGCTTCTATCGGGGCGGTCCCCTTAGCTTAACCTCCCTTGAGTCCCAGGAGAATGTGTAATGAGTAATGAAATCTTGGCTCAGTCATGAAATTAGATATTAATGAAATATTATTTTTAATTTTCCTGGAAGGGTTTTTTACTTTATTGGAAGTGTCTCGTATCTCCTTTAGGAATACTTAACCAATTTGGGTTTGAACTCTGTCTAGCTACTAGGCTATTGATTTAGTAAAACATGAATAAGCCATTTATGCTGCTGGTTTCACTGCCTATTACCCACGTGGCCCCCCTGTACTCAGTCTTTTTAGGGTAGGTAGGACAGTTACAAGCTAAAACTGGGACCTAGATAGCTAAAATCCTTCATTAAAGGTGGAAACGATGCATGTTGGCAGCAATTTAAATGGGTTATTGCACTCCGCATTTGTATTTTTATGATGTTTTCTTGATCGCTCCTCATTCCCTCCTTGTCTCTTTTGCTTTATTTTCAGGGTATTTACAGCTGTTTCAGTGGAGTGGAGGAACCTGGGCGTTCATCTGGTCTTGCCAAACCCGATCTGACCTCCAACTATGCTCAAGCAAACATGTTAAAAATGCTCCGCACTGCCAAGGACCTGGTTTCCACGGCTAACGTCGAGACGTCTCTGGACAATGCCACCAAGACTATAGAGCACCTGAGTCGCCACGGTGGGAGCCTGCCTATCCGCGTCCCACAAGTGGCCATGGAAGCCGTGCCGGGAGGATTTGCTTATATCACCGAGAATCACTGCTCGTTTCCCCAGCGCTCCTTAACCCCGCCTTTAGCAGCCGTTACCTCCCTGAAACAGCACAGAGGTGTGAGCAGGCCCACGCCGCTACGTTACACACTACCGACTCACTCTTCGTCATGCCTGTATGACCGTCCACTTCCGGTGTCCAGCCTCAGCACTCCCCATCTGGCCGTGGGTGAGACGCTTCCTCATCAACACCCGCGTCACTACCAGACCACAGGTAGACTCTACGTTGACACCCATACTCATTCATCTTTTATTCCTTGTAACGATCTGCAGCTCCCTGACATCTACGCCTCTCACCCAGTCTCCACCGCATTAAATCATCCCAACCAAGTGGGTTTTTCTCGCAGAATACGTCGGTCCAAGAGCTTTCAGTACGATGACGATGTAGAGAGGCGAAAATACAGGGAACAGGGAAAAAGTGACGACAGTCCCATGTGTCTGAGTGAGCTCAAAGCCAACCACCTCCAGAACAACAATATTTCGGCGCCCAGTTTCGACAGCCTTTACCCAGGTGACGTGGCGCGTCCTCATGTGGAGAACTATAGCTCTTGGCCCCCGGAAGACCTCATGCTGAGAGGGAGACGCAGGCAGCGGCGTCCCTCTTTCCTTAAAGCAACTTGGGGCACTGAAGAATCGCAGCAACTTGACGAATCCCAGTCTTCCCTGTCCAGCCAGTCGCCGTCCACCTTGCCAGACCTCTTCCCGTGCATTCTTACGCCAACCACAGTAGCAAAGGCCTACAACCCATCCCACCTTCGAAACAACCTGTGCCTCCCACGGAACCAGGCCTACCTCCACATAAGGGAGGACCAGAGGAGGCCCAATGGGCGCAAGGGTCAGAGGCTGCGCTACTCCAACTCCACTCACCTCCCTACGTACGGAGAAGCGGTGAGGGATGGAAGCGGGCTGGGGCGTGGGATGGTACGAAGGGCCACCAGTTTGTTCAGCAGACAGTACGCTCATTATTTGAACTCATACCCTGGTCTACCTTTTTATCACGGGCCCCAAGACCTGCAGCACCACAGCCAAGCCTCCAGCGGCCAGCCAAGCCCCAATCCAGTGTGTCAGCTACTGGCTTGCGGTGGTGGGAGGTGTGGAAGTCAGCGGGCTCTTCTGTACCAAGACAGTGTGTACGGGGCTTATGGGGTGTATCAGGGATCCCAGACTGGATTAGAGGCCCAGGGTGGTCAGGGAGTGGGCGGACAGCCTCTGGGAAGCCCCTGGAGACGCGTGTCCAGTTTGGAATCAGAAGTCTGATGAGGAGCTTAAAGAGACGTCATTCGTTGGGTACAGATGAGACTGTAATGGAGGCGTAGTGCTTAGATTTATCAGTAGAGGAACGTCATGACCTCAAGTATTTGTGGATTTTTTGATGTGACTTGTTTAATGTGTGTGGTCAGGAATAGATTGATCCTCAAGAAAGCCAAGGAGAGAAGGGTTGGCAGGTGTTGTCCCTGATTCTCATACTTCAGTGTCCACCGAACTTGACTAAAGTCCATCTCGTTGGCGCCTTGTTGAACTGGACCCAGAGCTGTCCTGCTTTGTGTGTGCTGTGTAAATGTTCTCGTGGGTGGTTGGGATTCACTCTTGCGTGTAGAGTATCTGCTGATCTGTTCTCGGGGTCCTCATTTTCAGTGCAGCCACCAAAAAGAAGCAGCCTCTGTAGCAAAACAGCTGTGATTAACATGCAAAGATTAACATCAAAACACTTTGAGGAAGGAGCAACTGTTTCCCCAGAACGGACAAAGTTTTTTAAGACATATGTGAATGAAAGTAGGGTCAATTTAAGGTTTAAATGTTCTGAACGGCAACCAGGATGAGGAAGCAGAGACTTTGTCCACATGAACACATTCCGGAACGTGAGCGAAGCACTGGGAGAAGCACTGACCAACACTAGATGTCTTAAACCTTTCACTTGGTCTCCATGCGAGGCTACAGTAGAGCACAGCATCACACACAAGGCCTCACCGTCAACAGTAAATCGATGGAGAATAGTTTACTATATCGATTCTTAAAAGAGAATATTAATAACATATTGATGTGAAGAAAAGTGTGTTATCTGAGGCTGGTTAAAGTCATTCATGTATTCGACATATGTTAGGAATTTATAGTCACTCTTTGGTTTTTTAAAGAAAAATCACACTTCAAGCACATATTTTCCTTTTGTAAACCTGCAATATTTGTTATACCTGTAATCAGTCATTCGGCCAGTATGAAGATTTTCATAACTCTCTTTTCAACTCTTTTATATTCCTCCATCAAAGATCTTCTCCCTCCAACTGTCACATGGTCTCATTTCAATGAGCTAACTGAAAACTACGCTAATATCTACAATATATTATGTGGCTCCATCACTCTGTAATTAATCACTTAGATCAATTAAAGAGTTTTTTTTTTGATGAACGTTACTGTGTGTCTGTGCTTTCTACAACTTTCTGACAAAGTCTACGCATCACGATGAAGGAATACATTCGTTTTGTAGCATGTGTCCTGTGTCCTGGCCTTTACCCTCAGTGTTGGCTAGTTTATTCAAAATAATGCTACAATTCTGACACAAAAGCACATTTTATACAGCATTAAACATATCTTTTTTTTAAAAATGGCAATCCTTGAGCTGAAGGAGAGGATGTGGAGGTCCCGGATCTGCAGCTGCCTCCTGGAGGAGCGCGTCCGTAGCGCTTTGGTGGCTAACAGTGACACCTCCGCTACAGATCTTCTATTAATCCTGATCTCTTTCACATTTAGGTCGTGTTTTCCCAGGGAAAAATCACCAAATCATCCAACGCTGATATTGATAGATGACTTTAATTCGCGGTGGCTTGTTAACAGTTTACTCTCCAGCCTTCTCTGCTGTTGTCGTGTTGAGATAAGGGTCCATTGTGGATCCCAGATGAGTGATGTTGGGGAGAACGCAGAGTGAGTCCTTTGATTTTTCAATTATTTTTGCTCTGTCACTGCAGCCTCGCCTCACATTGGGCTGTGATATTGATTCCAACCTTCACTCTGCTATAGATCCAACAGTTTAAGTATGGAGCTGAAAGAAACTGGACTTCTTTTCATCTCCCAAACCTGGTCACATGACAGTAGCTGTGATCGTATGGCCCAACGGGATGAAAGAGCAGCTGAAGTTAAATTGAGCTTCCTGCTTGACGTTTTCTGTCTGAGGAACTTGAGGAACAAAGAATTAAAGGAGATCAAGCTCAACTGTTTTAAACCTTCTATTTATAACAAAGTTCAGTCAAACATGACAAACTCAAGGCTGCGAGAGTGAAGGATGAAGGCGATGCTGAGCTCACTTTTATATTTCTGGAACAAATTACTTTCCCAAAAAAAGCCTTAAATAACATTCAGATCTCTGACGTGCACTGTAGGGAAGCTGTGTGCGCCGCAACGTAAAGCTGCTTTCACTCTGCTTCTTCTCACAACGGCAATGAGGTGCACAAGGTTGGCTCTTGGTTCCTCGGACCTTTGACCGGTTTGGTTATTTGCCTTCTGGAACCTGAAATGATTTTATGCCTAAAACCTGAACATAAGCTGATTTACGGCGCGAGAAGAGGGCGGCATTTGCAGTCGGGTCAGGATTGATGACAGCCGGGCTTGATGATGAAACATGTGCGTACGGATGCTGCGACGGGCCCTGGGAACGCTCGGGACATGAACACATGAACGAAGGAACGATCACACATGTTCTGAAGCATAACTGAGATTAATCTCCTGAAACCCAGACAAAGATGGAGGAGGGCAACAAATGCCAACATGGAGAACAATTAGTCGCCTTCAGCAGTGCGAGAGATTTAATATTCATGTCAGGAGGAATCTTTCAGGACCCCCCTTGAAGCTAAAGCATTATTCATGTATTCACTCACGGCTCATGCAGAATGTGTCAGAAAGATGGGTCCGTTCGCTGGGTTTATACCTCCTAAATAAGCATTTTAAGGATGCAACCAACGAGCTACAACCTTGACAGGGTCTGAAGAACGTCTGGGCTGAGTCCAGTGTGGTCTCCTCACACCTCCTGCTCACTAATAAATTGCTTCATGTATTGTGGTAACGGCTCCAGATGCTCCGTGTCACCTTGAGACAAAAGGCTGGTGTGAAGGAAGGAGGAAGGGAGAAGGGAAGATGGAGGAAGGAGAGAGAATGGAGGGAGGGAGGAGGGAGGGAGGAAGGAAGGAGGGAGGGAGAAGGGAAGATGGAGGAAGGAGAGAGAATGGAGGAAGGAGGGAGGGAGGGAGGGATGAGGGAGGAATGATGGAGGGAGGAAGGAAGGAGGATGGAGGAAGGAAGGTGGGAGGGAGGGAGGAGGGGAGGATGGAGGAAGCAGAGAGAATGGAGGGAGGAGGGAGGATGGAGGATGGAGGGATGGAGGAAGGAGGGAGGATGGGAGGAAGGAAGGTGGGAGGGAGGGAGGAGGGAGGATGGAGGAAGCAGAGAGAATGAAGGGAGGGAGGGAGGATGGAGGATGGAGGGAGGGAGGAAGGAGGGAGGAAGGAAGGAGGGAGGATGGGAGATAAGGGGAGGAAGGAGGGAGGGAGGAAGGAAGGAGGGAGGGAGGAGGGAGGATGGAAGGAGTGAGGGAGGAGGAGGATGGAGGAAGGAGAGAGAATGGAGGGAGGATGGAGGGAGGATGGAGGGAGGGAGGAGGGAGGATGGAGGGAGGAGGGGGGAAGGAGGGAGAATGGAGGGATGAGGGAGGAAGGAGGGAGGAAGGAAGGAGGGAGGATGGAGGGAGGGAGGAGGGAGGGATGAGGGAGGAAGGAGGGAGGATGGAAGGAGGGAGGATGGAAGGAGGGAGGGAGGAGGGAGGAGAGAGAATGGAGGGAGGAAGGAGGGAGGGATAAGGGAGGAAGAGGGAGGAGGAAGGAGGGAGGAAGGAAGGAGGGAGGAAGGAGAGAGAATGAAGGGAGGAAGGAGGGAGGAAGGAAGAAGGGAGGGAGGGAGGAAGGAGGAGGGAGGAGGGAGGATGGTGGGTGTGTGTGTGTGTGTGTGTGTGTGTGTGTGTGTGTGTGTGTGTGTGTGTGTGTAGGTGTGTGTAAACCTTCCTTGAGTGGCTTCAGCACATCTTCTTTTCCTGAACGACTTTATTAATTAGACGACTCCAACGCCGGCGTGTCGTTGGTCCACGCGCAGAAACGCCACGACGGCCAAACTCGTTTTGACTCCCGCTAACGAAATCATCAAAGCAGCAAAGCGCTCAGAGCGTGACGGCTGTCCGTGCACGAGAGGACACGTTGGGCTGCAATTAAACTCTGAACGGTCCCGATCTGACGTGTGTGTGTGTGTGTGTATGTGTGTGTGTGCGCGCGCGTGTGTGTGTGTAGGTGTGCATACTCGTCTCCTTGTGTTCCAGGACAGCCGATTGGATCTGCCAGCCAGCAGGAGCCTTAATTACTTCAGCAATCTTCAGGCTCAGTTCCCACCATCACTCCCAGCTCAGGAGGAGCAGGAACCGGTCTCTCCAGGACGTGCAGATCCAGGCCGCGGCTCCGATTCACATCTGACTCCAGGACAGAAGGAATCAGAGGGAAGCAGCTCAGCCGGCTCCGGAAAAACTCTCTTCTTGCGTTAAACTGCGGCTGGAACATCAGCGGGGAGCAAAAGTTGAGATGGGAGTCGTCACTTCTGGCTGCTAATGAGAAAACTCTGATATCAGCAGAGCTAAAACCGACAATTTCGCTGAAAATGTCCCAATAATGAGACTCGCTGATGCTGAATCGGTGATTTACAGATTATATCTCAGCTAACACACACGCACACACACACACACACACACACACACACACACACACACAGACACACACACACACACACACAGACACACACACACACACATTTCCAGTTCAATATTACTCGTCAATAACCATCTTGAGACTCTCCCGTAGAGAATCATCAAAGGTCATGACCCCTGATGGTCCCGCAGGCGTTGCTATGGTAATTCTCACTTCCTGTGTTTCAGCACAGGTGTCTCACGGCGTGCACAAACACACCCTCCACTTCCTCTGAGACAACTGGACTCCTGTGAAATGATCACATGAGAGGGATGAGACGAAGGCCCAGCTGGCGCCGGTGGGCGGAGCCCTGCTGACGCCCCGTGAACGACTCCATCAGAACCGGGCCACCCTGCCGCCCTCCTCCTGGCCTTCCAAGGTGACGGCTCCCGTGGCAACGAGCCGCTCAGCAAATTAACAAGACCCCCGTGATGAGACGCTGACAACCCAGCCAAGAAAGCACACACACACACACACACACACACACACACACACACACACACACACACACACACACACACGTTCAGATTATATAATCAAACAGACATTTTTCCATTTTACCAAAGCGCTCAGAAACCCACACCAGGACCTTCTCCACTGTGACCCGGTCGCCAAGAGACATTTATTGCTGTGGCAGCAGATTCCAGCAGATTCCAGCAGATTCCAGCAGATCACCCAGAGCACCTGAGGATTTGCCCGGACTCGAAGGACGACAACAATAAAACATATTTGACTGATATTTGAGCTTCAATCATCTCTTCAACCATCAAACCGTTTTAAATGCTGTGCTTTTTTTTTAACCGATTTACTGAAAACTCCTTTCAAATATTGGTAAAAGGGAGCGACGTTCACTCCCCGCTCTTCCGGTATTTCGCAGATATCTGTTTAAATCTCATTCTGCCTCTGCCTCTGACTGTTTTTGGAGCGTTACCCCCTCTATCGAGGTCACCAATAGCCCCCTGCGAGTGCCAATAATAATCATAGCGGAGTGTGTCGGCACAACGCCGCGTGCTAACCAGGCCAGTTGGTTTCGGGAGCTCCTACAGGAGGCAGCAGGGGACAGGAGACATATGAAGCACCCTGAGTTGACCAAAGTCCATTTCAGCTTCTGCCCCTGGGGCAATAAGTGAGGAAGCAGCAGCTATTAGAAATTTGGAACAATGATTCCAGCCCAGTGGGTACAGGGACGGGGTGACCTTCATCAGGAGCACAGGCATCATCATCATCATCTCTAAGCACACACACACACACGCACACACATACACACACACGCACACACACACACACACACACACACACACACACACTCATTCTTGACAGAAATACCCGTATTATTTTGCGACTGTTGGAGGGAAACGAGCAGATGTTCAGCTCCTGGATCACCTCGGGGGGCGACAGGAAAATCCTCGTGGCCACCGAACAACTTCTCGTTTATCCAGAATCCGTTTGTTTTTTTTTTGCCCCCGGCATCGATCTCTTGTTGCGGAACGCGTCCGGCGAGCTTCCTCCCGACAGCTGTATCTTTATCCTGCAGATATCACAGATAAAGCAGCAGAGTCGATACTCCAGGAAGTGTCGACGTTAACGACAACAGCGGAAAAAGTGCTTCACGATTTAAACTTGCATTTGTTTTAAATAATGGGCTTTTTTAGGCTTTTTTTCAAGAGTACTTTATTGATCCCTTTAGGGGGTGTCCATCAGGGAAATTAGCAATTTAACCATCGCTGAGGAGCAGCAGCTTGGAAGGACACGTCAGCTCTGGTCCAGGACCAGTGTGAGGAACCACCAGAAGGTTCTGACCAGAGGAGTTAAAAGGTTAAAGGTTACAGGAGAGTTCAAAGGTCATTTGAGGCTTGTTGGGGGTATTTATTGCTCTAAAAGACCTCAAAAAGATCAGACGTGCTCCCTGTTGCCATTTTCAAGCCTCGGTCGGAGATCAGAGAGCCAGGAACCAAGCAGAGGTCGTGCACGTCATCCATCCTGGTTAAAGCAGAACCTCAGCAGCAAATATATGTTTTATATAAAATATCGCTTCCTTCCAGGAGGCTCGTGTGCCGCAGCGCCGCTGTGACTTCGTGCTGCTCGTCAAACGTTCTGCGAAGACAATAAGCAGCGTTCAAGGTCGGCTCGTCTGAGGAAGCCATTTTCATCTTCACTGATGAATATTTAAGGGAGCAGGAGGACGCGCAGCAGACTTGGAATCTTTCGCTCGTTTAATTTGGGATTTAGAGGGAGCAACGATTAGATTTTCCCTGAAAAAAAGGGAAAATTTGGGCTCCATATTCGGTGCATACGTGACGGACGCTGAGAGACGGCGCTGTGAGGACGAGGCCACGGAAAACTCTCATTACATCCCTCTCGTGTCCAGCACAGATCCCACTTCGGAATCTCCAACAGAATCCTGATAGTTTCATGTTCATGCTGGAATTAACAGCAGCAGTGATGCAGGGATCCACCTGCGGAGTCCAGCCAGGACTCATCCATCCTCACCTGTCTGCTGTCTCCTCCTCATCGACTGATCAAATGGCACAATGACACGGTGATGAAAGGATGAAAGGGGGGGGGCAGGAATGGCTCGGAAGGGCCTGAAGAAGAGGGCAGACGGAAGCAGCGGGAATCCCTCATCCGTCTGCAGCTCTCCATTAACGTCAGCGGCCCTCCGCAGCTCCTCCCATTCGTCCCCCTGATATCGTTTGTGACCGCAGCTGCTTTGTTGTGGCCACATCAAAGCCCGATGCGTTCATTCATTACGGCGGCGCCGGAGTTTAACGCTCTTCCATCTGCTGGAGCGCCGCTGCTTCCTGTCCTGCAGGAATTGTGTCCAAATGCTCCCATATTTACCCAGACGATGATGTTGGGAGGCCCAATGTCGACGTTCCGAAGGTCCCCGCCGGCCGGTGGTTCACCTGTTCGGCTCTCTTCCGAAGGCTCGCAGGTGAACGTTCCCACGGCGGACAAGTGTGGTTAGTTCCAGTCATCAAACGGTTCCCAGGAATAACCGGAGAACCATCCCAGGTGGTTCCGCCTGCGCCACAAATGATCTGGAGCTCAAATCGGAGCGGCCGATCTGACCACGAGCCTCGCGGTCCACGTTTATTTATTCTAAATGTTCCGAGCCGCTCCGGCGGGGACAAAGGGAGGTTCCGGAGGTTCTGGGAGAGCCGAGGAGCGGTGGTGAAGATCCTCAGTCCCTTCCAAACCCACTTCAGTGGCGTCACGCTCTACATCCCTCCCGTCTCCTTTGTCCCGCCACCCTGGGAAAAAGGAAAATAAAGTCCGCCCATAGGCAGGTTCCCAGAACAGGCCTGGGCACGTGTGCGTGCACGTGGGTGGTTTCTGGGGTTATAAGGTTAATAAATGGGGTCAGGGTTGGGTCCAGGGAGGGAACCTTAGTTGAAGGGACTGGAATCAGCCCAACACCGGGCGGGTTCTGGAGGATCCACCTCTGAGGGACGACATGTTTGGAATAATGGAAGAATTCCACAGATCCGACCGCCGGACTTTCACACGTGACCCTGTTAAAAGATAAAAACATGAACTCTGTTGTCATCAGTTTGGTACTGGAGATGCAGAGGAGGGTCCAAAGGCAGCCCGGTTCTGTTTCCACCCTGTTAACTGGATCTTTCCCAGCAGGTCCGGAGTAACGGAGCGACTGAAAGCGGCCAGAAAGGATTTATGGACATTTACACTGTTCAGAAACGGTGTTTGGATGGAAAAAAAGTTTCCTGCTGGTTCTTTATTGTTTGAGCGGCTCAGACGTGCGCACGTCTGGCGAGGACGCCGCCTTCGTTTGGAGGATTTGTGGTCGTGTCCGGCGGGGGCGGGTGGGGGGTAAATCCCAGAGTCCCTTCGGGGCTCAGATGGTGAATCGGCTGCTCAGGAAGAGAAGATGGTGTCCTGATAGAGAGACGATGTCTTCGTGTCCCTCTGAATCGTCCCCTGAGCTGGTTCTGATCCGGAAGAGTCGCGTGGCGATGATGACAGGAGGGTTTTAATTACAGGCTGGAGAAGATAACCGCTTAATTCCAACCACGGCGCTCCGGTCTGTAATAACGATTCCTTTAATGACGGCGTGCTCGGAATTAAATATCTGTTTCATTTGTAGCGGCCTGAGCTGGCGTGATGCCGTTAGCTCATGAAGACGCGCCGCGGCGGCGCCGTCAAACAGCCAGCAGCCCCATTTTCCCATCCGGCCGAAGGATTCGGAAGTCTTGAACCAGGTCCGGGTCCCCGGAGACGGACCGGAGACACTAAACTGTGACAGGCTGCACAGCGACTAAAGGAAGTGTTCAGTCCCAGGTGAGCGCCACTGAAGTCGGCTGTCACCATCGTTCCTGCTGGTGTGTGAGGCTGGGAAGGTGAACCCCCCCCCCCCACACACACACACACACACACACACACACACACACACACACTCTTCCTGTCCCACGGCGGCTCCAGGCAGGACGATGGCGTGTCACAGTCGTTCTCCGGCTGTGAACAGGAACTCTCTGTTGCCTCCTGAATAAACCAAAGTCCAACTTTCTGGGCTCTTCCTGCAGTGGGGGGGGGGGCAAGTTCTCCAGCTCAGGCTCTGGCTGCGGGCGACACCCCCGGAGGACGCTAACGGAAGCTAACGGATTTTATCCCGTTTCCGAGACACGTGAGCATCATTACGAGGGGGATGAAGACAAGGAAGTGACAAGGATACGGATCAGATTATGGAACGCTGCGTGACACAAGAGGGGGCAGATGTTTCCACTAGAACCCCCCCCACCCACCCACCTGTTCTCATACATTACCTCCAGCAGGAAGTCCACCAACACAGCCTCGCCAGACGGGGGCAGATGGGTGTGTGTGTGTGTGTGTGTGTGTTTACATTGTTTACACGTGTCGTGAACGAGCTCGCTGGACACTAAGACGACAACAGTGTCAAACAGGAAGCAAATCTCTTTGAATGTCCTCTTTGTCCTTTCATGACACAAGGCAATAAATGTCCACCTGAAGACACACACACACACACACACACACACACACACACACACACACACACACACACACACACACGGTGAAATATCGGGTGCAGGAAGCACTTGGCTCCCGTTTCCTGCAGCACCTGTCGGAGGGTTCGGAGACGCGGCGCCGCCTCCCAAAGCGGCCGCCTGCGGCGCCACCTGGAGGCTGGATGGCGGCGGCGAGGGGGGGACGGGTGTTGTGGGTGCACCTGGAGGGAAACACTGTCCCCTGGCAGCGTGAGAGGGACACATCAGCTGGTGTCCCGAGGCCGGAAAAGTTCCTCAAAGACGAGAGGAGCTCCTTTGTTCTTCTCGCTTCTGCTGATAATTTCCACCTTCGGAAGAGTCGTTTCCCCGGTTTTTCTTTGATGTTGCAGCTCGTGGAATCCTGACGGTGTTCGGAGGCCAGCTCCTGCTCCACCCGGCTGGTTCTAATCAGCTTTGCTCCTCACTGATCGTGGCACAGCTCATTTTCACCCTACTGACAGGCAGATGGGAGACCGGGAGGGGGGACTGCAGGGCCGGGGAGGGGGGACCGCAGGGCCGGGGAGGGGGGACCGCAGGGCCGGGCCAGGAAGGGGGGCCGCGGGGCCGGGGGGTGCGTAAAACTAGTGCCCTGCTCCTTTGTTTGCGTGTTCTTCATCTTCACCGTGTGATATTGACCTTTGGTTGACACCAGAACCAGTCAGCCCACAGCACTGGTTCAGAGAGGCTCCAGTTTGGGGGGGGGGGGGGGGCAAACAGGTGGTGTTGACAAGGCTGATGAACGACCGTCCACAAGCGGACGCCAGTGATTCACGCACGCGAGCTCAGACTCTCCATTTATTGTGAAGGTGAGGAGGAAATAAGTCTGTGGCTGCGGCGGCGCCGCCTCCACGCCGACAGACATCCATCAGGCCGACGAGCGCCGCAGGACGGGCGTTTGACGGGATGAGACGAGGCATCGAGCAGAGTGACGCGGCTAAGTGGGGTAAGCTAACGGGGTAAGAGGTCACCCGCGGGGTGACGGGGGCCGCCGCTTCCTGACCCCAAACAAACTTCTGGCTGTTGCTTTTATTTGTTCTGTCTCTCGATCCGTTGAAGTCCCAATTTGTCCATCAGGACGGGATTTCTCACGGATCTGGACAGATCTGCCGGCGGGCGACGAGAGTCCGACTCTAACTTGGAACACATGCTTCATGCTTCATGCTAAACTCTGGGATTAACCTGTGTAGACTGAGATGCTAATTAAAGTCTATAAATCAAAGGTTATGACTCGGCAAAAAGGTTTGCTAATAGAAGAGGCTGCTAACCTGCTGATCAGGGCTAATTAGCACATCAATTAGCAGTTAGCACAGTATTGTGTCGGTATCAATGCGCTTTTTTAAACGTGTTCTGCAGTAAAAATATTCCAGATATTTAAGATGGTTCCCAACATTCCGCAGGTGTCACCTTGATCCTGACAAATGTTGTAAATTGGATCCGTTGTGTCGCTGTGATGCTGCTCTGCCCTGCTAGCATGTCTGCCGAAGGGCTTTCTGCTCCGGCACAAATCTGTCTCTACATTAATATTCTACAGGTAACATATGCTTAAACGCTCCGTGCGGGAATTTGGCCCCGGTGCCATGAATAATGTGCTGTTTTTGGAGCCTTTTCCCCGTCTCAGGTGTGGAACCAGCCTTCTGTCGGCTGCTATAAAAGCTGTTTTTGACAGGTTTTGGGCCGTGTGTCATATGTTTTCCTTACATTTAGGCTGCTCTTGTGGGATGAGGACCTGTCAAACAGCAGCACAGCAACATCCAAAAATCCTCCTTCCTCCCTCGTAAAACCGGGGATTCGATGTCTGAACCGCGGTTGAGTGTCTACGTTCCTGCTTCTGAATCATCTCCAGGCAGGTATTAAACCTCCTGTGCCTCGGGCAAAGCGGCGTGATTGATCACTCAGATGATTATAATTTGCCAATGGGAGAAGGAGGAAGAGAAGGTGTGATGAGAGGAAGAGAGGAAGAGGAACCATGTGAGACTAATGATGATTACAGAGTCGTTAATGGCGGGAGCGGCGCCCGCAGTCAAAGACGTAGCTTTAACTTCCTGATAGTCCGAGACGCCTAACGAGCAAAAGAAACAAAGTTCCAGGTGTGATGAGCTCACCTGGGTTAGCGCTCCATCCTGGAGGGGGGTCAGTTCCAGGTGTGATGAGCTCACCTGGGTTAGCGCTCCATCCTGGAGGGGGGTCAGTTCCAGGTGTGATGAGCTCACCTGGGTTAGTGCTCCATCCTGGAGGGGGGTCAGTTCCAGGTGTGATGAGCTCACCTGGGTTAGTGCTCCATCCTGGAGGTCAGTTCCAGGTGTGATGAGCTCACCTGGGTTAGTGCTCCATCCTGGAGGTCAGTTCCAGGTGTGATGAGCTCACCTGGGTTAGCGCTCCGTCCTGGAGGGGGGTCAGTTCCAGGTGTGATGAGCTCACCTGGGTTAGCGCTCCGTCCTGGAGGGGGGTCAGTTCCAGGTGTGATGAGCTCACCTGGGTTAGCGCTCCGTCCTGGAGGGGGGTCAGTTCCAGGTGTGATGAGCTCACCTGGGTTAGTGCTCCATCCTGGAGGGGGGTCAGTTCCAGGTGTGATGAGCTCACCTGGGTTAGCGCTCCATCCTGGAGGGGGGTCAGTTCCAGGTGTGATGAGCTCACCTGGGTTAGCGCTCCATCCTGGAGGTCAGTTCCAGGTGTGATGAGCTCACCTGGGTTAGTGCTCCATCCTGGAGGTCAGTTCCAGGTGTGATGAGCTCACCTGGGTTAGTGCTCCATCCTGGAGGTCAGTTCCAGGTGTGATGAGCTCACCTGGGTTAGCGCTCCATCCTGGAGGTCAGTTCCAGGTGTGATGAGCTCACCTGGGTTAGCGCTCCGTCCTGGAGGGGGGTCAGTTCCAGGTGTGATGAGCTCACCTGGGTTAGCGCTCCGTCCTGGAGGTCAGTTCCAGGTGTGATGAGCTCACCTGGGTTAGCGCTCCGTCCTGGAGGGGGGTCAGTTCCAGGTGTGATGAGCTCACCTGGGTTAGCGCTCCGTCCTGGAGGTCAGTTCCAGGTGTGATGGGCACACGTGCACGCACGTGCACGGTGTTTTAGAGCACTAAATACAGGAAGAGCCCTTCTGTTGAAACCCGCAGAGGTGCTGGATTTACAGCTCTACTCCAAAACAGAAGCGATGAGCTCACGTCCCAAACCGCCTCGTTGCCATGGGCGACGGATCAGGGGACAAACACCGACCCTCGTCAGCCTTCGCTGTGTTCTCCACAGGCGGTTGCCGCTCACCTGTCTGCTCCACAGGCGGTTGCCGCTCACCTGTGTTCTCCACAGGCGGTTGCCGCTCACCTGTGTTCTCCACAGGCGGTTGCCGCTCACCTGTGTTCTCCACAGGTGGTTGCCGCTCACCTGTCTGCTCCACAGGCGGTTGCCGCTCACCTGTGTTCTCCACAGGCGGTTGCCGCTCACCTGTGTTCTCCACAGGCGGTTGCCGCTCACCTGTGTTCTCCACAGGCGGTTGCCGCTCACCTGTCTGCTCCACAGGTGGTTGCCGCTCACCTGTGTTCTCCACAGGCGGTTGCCGCTCACCTGTCTGCTCCACAGGCGGTTGCCGCTCACCTGTGTTCTCCACAGGCGGTTGCCGCTCACCTGTCTGCTCCACAGGTGGTTGCCGCTCACCTGTGTTCTCCACAGGCGGTTGCCGCTCACCTGTGTTCTCCACAGGCGGTTGCCGCTCACCTGTGTTCTCCACAGGCGGTTGCCGCTCACCTGTGTTCTCCACAGGCGGTTGCCGCTCACCTGTCTGCTCCACAGGCGGTTGCCGCTCACCTGTCTGCTCCACAGGCGGTTGCCGCTCACCTGTGTTCTCCACAGGCGGTTGCCGCTCACCTGTCTGCTCCACAGGCGGTTGCCGCTCACCTGTGTTCTCCACAGGCGGTTGCCGCTCACCTGTGTTCTCCACAGGCGGTTGCCGCTCACCTGTGTTCTCCACAGGTGGTTGCCGCCTCACCTGTCTCGCTCCACAGGCGGTTGCCGCCTCACCTGTGTTTCTCCACAGGCGGTTGCGCTCACCTGTGTGCTCCACAGGCGGTTGCCGCTCACCTGTGTTCTCCACAGGCGGTTGCCGCTCACCTGTCTGCTCCACAGGTGGTTGCCGCTCACCTGTGTTCTCCACAGGCGGTTGCCGCTCACCTGTCTGCTCCACAGGCGGTTGCCGCTCACCTGTGTTCTCCACAGGCGGTTGCCGCTCACCTGTCTGCTCCACAGGTGGTTGCCGCTCACCTGTGTTCTCCACAGGCGGTTGCCGCTCACCTGTGTTCTCCACAGGCGGTTGCCGCTCACCTGTGTTCTCCACAGGCGGTTGCCGCTCACCTGTGTTCTCCACAGGCGGGTTGCCGCTCACCTGTCTGGCTCACAGGCGGTTGCCGCTCACCTGTCTGCTCCACAGGCGGTTGCCGCTCACCTGTGTTCTCCACAGGCGGTTGCCGCTCACCTGTGTTCTCCACAGGCGGTTGCCGCTCACCTGTGTTCTCCACAGGCGGTTGCCGCTCACCTGTCTGCTCCACAGGCGGTTGCCGCTCACCTGTGTTCTCCACAGGCGGTTGCCGCTCACCTGTCTGCTCCACAGGCGGTTGCCGCTCACCTGTGTTCTCCACAGGCGGTTGCCGCTCACCTGTCTGCTCCACAGGTGGTTGCCGCTCACCTGTGTGCTCCACAGGTGGTTGCTGCTCACCTGTCTGCTCCACAGGTGGTTGCCGCTCACCTGTGTTCTCCACAGGTGGTTGCCGCTCACCTGTCTGCTCCACAGGCGGTTGCCGCTCACCTGTGTTCTCCACAGGTGGTTGCTGCTCACCTGTCTGCTCCACAGGTGGTTGCCGCTCACCTGTCTGCTCCACAGGCGGTTGCCGCTCACCTGTGTTCTCCACAGGCGGTTGCCGCTCACCTGTCTGCTCCACAGGCGGTTGCCGCTCACCTGTGTTCTCCACAGGCGGTTGCCGCTCACCTGTGTTCTCCACAAGCGGTTGCCGCTCACCTGTGTTCTCCACAGGCGGTTGCCGCTCACCTGTCTGCTCCACAGGCGGTTGCCGCTCACCTGTCTGCTCCACAGGCGGTTGCCGCTCACCTGTGTTCTCCACAGGCGGTTGCCGCTCACCTGTCTGCTCCACAGGTGGTTGCCGCTCACCTGTGTTCTCCACAGGCGGTTGCCGCTCACCTGTCTGCTCCACAGGCGGTTGCCGCTCACCTGTGTTCTCCACAGGCGGTTGCCGCTCACCTGTGTTCTCCACAGGCGGTTGCCGCTCACCTGTCTGCTCCACAGGCAGTTGCCGCTCACCTGTCTGCTCCACAGGCGGTTGCCGCTCACCTGTGTTCTCCACAGGCGGTTGCCGCTCACCTGTCTGCTCCACAGGTGGTTGCCGCTCACCTGTGTGCTCCACAGGTGGTTGCTGCTCACCTGTCTGCTCCACAGGTGGTTGCCGCTCACCTGTGTTCTCCACAGGTGGTTGCCGCTCACCTGTCTGCTCCACAGGCGGTTGCCGCTCACCTGTGTTCTCCACAGGTGGTTGCTGCTCACCTGTCTGCTCCACAGGTGGTTGCCGCTCACCTGTCTGCTCCACAGGCGGTTGCCGCTCACCTGTGTTCTCCACAGGCGGTTGCCGCTCACCTGTCTGCTCCACAGGCGGTTGCCGCTCACCTGTGTTCTCCACAGGCGGTTGCCGCTCACCTGTCTGCTCCACAGGCGGTTGCCGCTCACCTGTGTTCTCCACAGGCGGTTGCCGCTCACCTGTCTGCTCCACAGGTGGTTGCCGCTCACCTGTGTGCTCCACAGGTGGTTGCTGCTCACCTGTCTGCTCCACAGGTGGTTGCCGCTCACCTGTGTTCTCCACAGGTGGTTGCCGCTCACCTGTCTGCTCCACAGGCGGTTGCCGCTCACCTGTGTTCTCCACAGGTGGTTGCTGCTCACCTGTCTGCTCCACAGGTGGTTGCCGCTCACCTGTCTGCTCCACAGGCGGTTGCCGCTCACCTGTGTTCTCCACAGGCGGTTGCCGCTCACCTGTCTGCTCCACAGGCGGTTGCCGCTCACCTGTGTTCTCCACAGGTGGTTGCCGCTCACCTGTCTGCTCCACAGGTGGTTGCCGCTCACCTGTGTGCTCCACAGGTGGTTGCTGCTCACCTGTCTGCTCCACAGGCGGTTGCCGCTCACCTGTGTTCTCCACAGGCGGTTGCCGCTCACCTGTCTGCTCCACAGGCAGTTGCCGCTCACCTGTCTGCTCCACAGGCGGTTGCCGCTCACCTGTGTTCTCCACAGGTGGTTGCCGCTCACCTGTCTGCTCCACAGGCAGTTGCCGCTCACCTGTCTGCTCCACAGGCAGTTGCCGCTCACCTGTCTGCTCCACAGGTGGTTGCCGCTCACCTGTGTTCTCCACAGGTGGTTGCCGCTCACCTGTGTGCTCCACAGGCGGTTGCCGCTCACCTGTGTTCTCCACAGGTGGTTGCCGCTCACCTGTCTGCTCCACAGGTGGTTGCCGCTCACCTGTGTTCTCCACAGGCGGTTGCCGCTCACCTGTCTGCTCCACAGGCGGTTGCCGCTCACCTGTGTGCTCCACAGGCGGTTGCCGCTCACCTGTCTGCTCCACAGGCAGTTGCCGCTCACCTGTCTGCTCCACAGGTGGTTGCCGCTCACCTGTGTTCTCCACAGGTGGTTGCCGCTCACCTGTGTGCTCCACAGGCGGTTGCCGCTCACCTGTGTTCTCCACAGGTGGTTGCCGCTCACCTGTCTGCTCCACAGGTGGTTGCCGCTCACCTGTGTTCTCCACAGGCGGTTGCCGCTCACCTGTCTGCTCCACAGGCGGTTGCCGCTCACCTGTGTGCTCCACAGGCGGTTGCCGCTCACCTGTGTGCTCCCGGCCGGCAGCATCGTTTCCTCTGTATTTTCCTGATAATCCACTTTTGTCTGCGACCCGTCCGTCCGCCCCGGCAGCAGATCACTAATTACAGCAGCGGAGCGCCGGTTTGCCAACTCAGAGGTGATGACAGAAGCGGCGCTGTGCCCCTCCCCCCCTAAACTGCCCCCACTGCTGGCTGGTCACCTGTTTATTCGCCTACAGACGTGATTTTAAATGTACAAATTTCGCTTTTTAAGCTGATCAGTCAAACTCTTTTTCGTGGGAGCGAGGCGCGTTGAAGCCAGTCACGTGCACGGGGACGCCGGAGGGGTCATCAGTCATGTCCTGACACACGCCAACCCCCCCCCCCCTTCCCCCCCCAGGGGCCAATTTAGGGCCCCCAGCTGACCTGTGGAGGGACTCCTTCAGTCCTTCAGGAAGCCAGTTTAGGATGAAAAGCTGGAAATAGATTCCAGGTAAAAATGCAGCTTTTTGTGTGTCGGAGGCAGAAATGAGGGTCGGAGGAGACGGGGGGGGCGGGGCAGGAGACGGGGGGGGGGGGGGGGGGGGCAGGGGATGAGGGCGGGGGTTAGTGGGGGGGGGGGGTGAGGAGAGAGACTGAAGCAGGACAGCAATAACGGGATGAACAGGCTTATTAAAGGTGAGCCGAGCTGCGCCGCCGCCTCTCCGACCAGTTTCAGCCGGCTGGCAGATGGGTCGTGTGGCGGCGGACGATGGCGTGAACGATGGCGTGAACGATGGCGTGAACGATGGCGTGAACGATGGCGTGCCCGGTTCCTGGGCTCCACACACATAAACGTGCTCAAAACTCTCCATTTCACCTCCTTTCTTGCCAGCACGGCCGCAGAACTGACAGATTGAGAGCAAAACAGGCAGGCAGGCAATCAGCTCAGACACCCGAGAGTGCCCCGAGGACCCCTGCTCTCCGGCTGGCAGGCGGCGGGAACTGATGGCGGCAAAACACCAATTAAGCCTCTGCAAAAATCTCCATTAGAAAGACCAATTAAAGAGACATTACGGAATAATGAGACAAGCGGAACCTGTTGGACGGGAACCGTCCTGCCGGAGCCGCCGCGCCGCTCCACTTTCACGGTTTTAACCTTTTATTTGTGGTCACGAGTCAAACACGAGTCAAACACAAAGCAGTTCAGGTTCTCACACACACACACACACACACACACACACACACACACACACACACACACACACACACACACACACACACACAGGAAGGGAGAACTGGGCCATAACCTGGGGACGTCTCCATCGAGGACTTTATGACTGGAACCAGGAACCGTTGATGGTTCTGAAGGAACAGGAAGAACCTGAACCTCATCTCTTAACTGGGTAGGACGGAACAATTGGGGGGGGGGGGGCCTGATGGAACCTGGTCCAATCCAACAGCCTGCGGCGGTCCGTCCTCTGTCCAACACCTCATCCTTCCCAACTGACAGGACCGAAAGAGCGTCAGGCTTTATGTTCTAGAGGAGAACAAGACCCACCTGGGCCTCGGGGTCCGTCCCCTGTGTGTCCAGCGCCGTCTCCCACTGTCCCCAGAACATCTGGGCCCTGTGCAGGTCCAAACCTGAGAGACCACAGGGACAACGGTGCTGCAGCGTTGGAGGATTTAAGGGACGTCCAGACGGCTCTGGCCAGGGAGGGACATGTCCTGGGCCGGTGGACACGTCCTCCACACCTGCCTGCCTGCCTGTGTTTATGGCGTCAGGTAAACGTGTGTGTGAGATAATGGCGGCCGTGCGGCGCCGAGCGCTCTTCTCTTCCTCCGGGCGGGTGGTGAATAATATCCCTGATTTCCATGTTTATTGCTGCCCCACCGGCAGCGTCTCCGGTGGCTGAGCTCAAATTATCCCACCTTGTTTTTCCTCCCTCTGCCGGAGTCTGAAAATAAAGTGTGAAGACGTTGGAGGTGGTTGGATTCTGCTGCGTGTGTGTGTGTGTGTGTGTGTGTCCAGACCACCGCCAGTGTCCCCCACCACCTTTAAAGGCCCGTGCTCACCCCCCCCCCCCCCCACCTATTGTCGTTGTGATCAGTTGTGTCCAATAAAAGTGTGTGAGGACGCCGACTCTTCTTCTTCATCACCTGGGCGTCGATCAACCATTTTAGGGACTATTTGTCCTCGGCCGCAGCACCAACCTCTGCTGAGCGGCCTCTGCCCGTCCCTGCAGCTGGAACTTACCTGCCCCATCACTGTAGCCCCTCCCCCTTCGCTCCTTTCTGCCGTTGAGCCGCTCTTGATGCAGGACGACGGCTGCTAATTGCTCCAGTCGTGTTGGGTTTTATCTGATTAAGGCGGAAATTCAGCCTCCTTCAAGGTCGACTCTCCCAGCAGCAATTACAAAGGAATTTCCCTCCCCGCGCTCCTCTCATCCCTCCCTCTCTGGGAGACGCGGGACCGCTCTCCATTTGCAGGGTGATGGCTGTGTTGTGGGGAAGTCCCTGCCCGGCGGAGATGAAGGCGGCGGCGTGAGTGACGACCGGAGACAGTCTGCCCGTCAGGCAGAGTGATGGCGAGAAGACACTCGCTGACAGATGTGGCGAGACGGGAGGAAATAAGAGCGGAGGAGGGACGAGGACGCCTGGCAGCTTTGTCTGAGGAGATGTGGGAGGCGGAGGCAGCTGGAGAAGCCGCTCCTGAAGTTCCCGGGAGGCGCCGGCGCTCCGCGGCGTGTTTGAGGGGAGTCGGGCGGCGTTTTGCTGGCGTCGTCGGTCTCCGCTGATGAGGACCGACCCAGTTAGACCAGTCCGATCAGCACTAGTCACCAATCAGGGTCTTAATGAGGAGAGTTTCTGAGGAGCATCAGACCTTCTGGTCCACCGCCGCCACCTGTGGACCCGTTGCCCCCCCGGTTCAGAGGAGAATGGATTCTCCCGCTGGTCAACGCTGGAAACCACAGACGCTCGGAGCTCCTGGAAACCTGTGATCCCGATTCCGCCTCCGGACTCGTGCCGTCTCCCCTCACGCCTCCGCAGCTAATTTTCCAATTTTGGCTCAAAACCCCATTTGAACTCTGCACCGTGGAAAAAAGGGTTAAATAAATTAGCATGTGTGCTCAGCAGCGGCGCCGTCAATCACCCCGGCGCATCTCCAGGGTCACATGTCACTCAGGCTCGACTCCTCCGGGCCTCCCGGATCAGGGACGAGGAGCAGCGCTGAGACCCACATTAGCATAAACTTCTGCCCCCCCTTATTACCCCCCACCCTCAGTTTACACCTGCTTGTTAAAGGCGGCACCAAGGAGGAACGATGAAGAACTTTATCCTCTTCTCTGGGTTTCGTCTTTATTATCTCGCCGCTCCAACACGGATGTTAATGAGGCTCCGAATCCCCCCGAGGACGAGGGCCGCCCAGCAGGGGGCGCCGGACGGCCCGAGAGGAAACGTAGCCGCAGAGAGAAGCGCCGCCGCTTTCATCTTCCTTCTGCCTCCATCTTTGTCTCAGCCTGTGCCCCCCCCCCCCCAGATGAACAGGACGTCCAGAGGTCTCGGCCATAATCACGAGTGCTCGTTAAGGCCTCTCAGCAGAGTCCAGAAGAAGCTGCCGTCGCGTTTTCGGGATCATTTTGACCCTGTGAGAAGGAAAAAAACAAGATATTGATTTGAATCCTGATGTTTGCGACCATTTTTAACGCCCCCCCCACCACAAAATGGGGGTTTCTGTGTGTGAAGCCGGGCAGACGGCGCGTGGCTTCCCGTGTGAGGGATCCTGATTGGTCCTCCCACCTTCTGCTGCTCATCGTCCCCTCTTCTAATTGGCTTCCTGACCCAGGGTGATAATCCCCAATCAGCCATCTGCCCCGTGCCACCATTTTTCCCGTGGCTCCGGCGAGCTCCTGCAGCCCCCCCCCCGCCGGTCACGTCAAGGTGCAGCCTTCCCTCCGTCAACAGGCCACGACGAGCGGCGCCTGGTCCCCTCAGACGAGCGGCGCCGGCTCCGACAGGACGCGGCTCCTCCTGCCAACAGGCCGGGACAGATGGCCTCTCCCTCCAGCTCCGACACGCAAACACGGAGCTTCCCAGCTTTTCCTGGTCACCTGATTCAGGATGAGCCCGATTCTGTCGCTCGGAGCAGCTGCAGAGCGACGTCGAGCAGAAGAGACACAAGCGGCGCCTGTTTGAAGCACCGTCGGGCTCAGTGTGTGTGTGTGTGTGTGTGTGTGCGCGGAGACAAATGGAAGATGTCCACTGCTCCATTACAACAGGTCTGGTTCTGTCATCAGTAATCTGGGTCTGTGGCCACGTGCACATAATGAACACACACTGGTGACAGGTGAACTGTGCACGAGCATCCTGAGAAGATTCATCTGGTTAAAGACCAAGACTTCAATTATTCACAAGCAGCTTCGCTCTTAATGTGCTTTTGCTGACAAATTGTCCTCCAGAGTTCATTAGTGGCCGAAGCTGCAGGAGTCTGAGGGCAGATTCATCTGTAGCTGTAGCTAATGTAGCTACAGCTACTGCTGCTGCTGCTGCTGTAGCTAATGTAGCTGTAGCTGCTAATGTAGCTGCTGCTGCTGTAGCTAATGTAGCTGTAGCTGCTGCTGCTGTAGCTGCTGCTGTAGCTAATGTAGCTGCTGCTGTAGCTAATGTAGCTGCTGCTGCTGCTGTAGCTAATGTAGCTGTAGCTGCTGCTGCTGTAGCTGCTGCTCTAATGACCTGAACCCTAAACATCATCCCGCCCTTCAGGATGTTTTGAATCCTCCTCCTCCAGCAGACGTGTCAGATCAGCGGAGAGACCGAATCGTCTCTGAGATGATCAATAGTCGCAGACAGGCGGAGGAACGGGCCCAGAGTGTGTTGCTAAATGAGGGCGCCTGCTTTTATCAGCGTGCATCCTCCTCGTCTATCACTGAAGACGCTACAGGCTAAGAACAACAAAGGCCACAATAGAGAAATGATGAGCTCAGTAATTAGAATCCCGGCGCCGTGAAACTCTAATGCAATTACACGCAGTTGTTTCTGCAACAAAAAAACAACAAGAGGATTAAAGTTTCAATGACTCATTTGCAAAGATGAGCAATAAAGCAGTCCGCAGCCACGTTATCGGGCTTAAAATGCAGAGTTCTTCATGCATTGTTAATAGGTGGGATATTAAACGTCACACGCGCGCGTTGCCGTTGCGGAGAACAGGAGGATTTATGGATTCAACACTCCGGCTGCGCGTCCGTTCCTCATCACGCAAGCTAACTCCGAAATCTCCCCTGGAATGAGCGCGTTTACAAGTCAAATCAATGTAAATATCAACGCGCCTCCGTCCTCCCCGTTTGCCCACCAGCATCGAGCCGTTTGTCCTCCGGCTCTCTGCATATATGGACATTCCTATTCCATAGGCATTCCCAGCGTTCCCAATATTGGATGCAATAACATGTTCTCTTGGACAGCAGCTTCTCCTGCGTTAGCAGCTTTATTTTTATTCTCGGAGTAAATAACGACACTTTTACAGCCGAGCAATCTTTACGGACAATCAAAAATAAGCGTGCGCACTTGAGTCTCATTTTAAACTCTCCTCTCTGTCCCATTAAATATTGAAGTGTCTCTCAGAGTAATAAAGTTTGGATTGATTGGGAGTTGGGAAGCCTGCAGCGCAGCCAGATGAAATTGCGAGTCAAAGAAATCGGAGGACACATTTTTCAGTTCACAAACAGCACATGTGTATTTTTTTTGGGGGGGGTGGGGGTTGGACAACTTTATTGGTCTTCTGGATTCTGGAAAATGGTAGAAATTCTTTCCCCAGATTGTGTTCAAGCTCCCAAAGTTTCACGGTTCGTTGGCGCCCCCTGGCGGCGGGAGTCTGTAGGTGAGCCGTGAGATCAGGACAGAAGTGGATTAGCGCCCTTGTGGGGACCGCGGCTCCGGTCTTCTCCGCTTAGAAGATAAATGAGCTTATTAGTATTTGTTAATTGTGTCTTTATTATCCAGGGCGAGAACAGATGCTGTTTGTGGAGGAAGATTAGTGGTGACACGAGTCGACGTTGAGGGACGAGTAGAAGAAGAACAAAAACCAGAACGTGGCTCTGACCCCTGCTGGAGCGTCGGTGGTCCTGGAAGTCCAGTTCATGGGTTCTGTTCCACAACAGACGGGGGACGACTCAGAGGAACGAGTGGAACACGCGAGTCTTCAGACTTCGGCTTTGGGGGACGCGCCGAGTCACTTTGGACACTTTCCAAGTCTTTGAGTCCCCTCCAGGGTCAAAGAGCGGGAGCGGCGTTCTGATGGTCCCGGTGCTCCCGCGGAGGCTCCAGCAGCCGGGGGAATAGCGGCGGGCGACCTCCACGTCGACCACGTACTGAGCGGGCGCCCGCCGACACACTCGGACCTCGATGAGCGAGAAGGTGAAGCCGCAGGTGTGGCGAGAGACGGCGTGGAACAGGGACTCCCCCGGCCTCACGGACACGCCCCTCTCCCAGACCAGGCCCGCCTCCTCGGACACGCCCATCCCGCTGAGGTTGCAGAGGGCGAGGAGACACGCGTCCTCCAGGCGCTCCTCGGCGGGGACGCGAAGGAGGACGGCGACGAGGCGCGGAACGGCGCCGCGGCGCAGCAGCAGCTCCTGCAGCTCCGCTACAGAGGAGAAACGCGGTCACGTGACCAGAACCGGCGACGCCCAGCTCAAGGTCACATGACCTGACCCGAGGCTCCAGCCGTAACGTTGAATGGAAGCCCCGCGGCTACTCACGGCTGTCGCGGCACATGCGCGAGGCGGCGTGATGCAGCAGCTCCGGGTCCGTGCTCGTCAGCAGCGCCAGCACGGCCGGGACCAGACCGGCGTCGCCAAAACCCCCACGGACGGCGGCTGAGACGCAGACAAGCGGGTGACTGCACAGGGAGGGGGGGGGACACGAGGGACCGGCGAACAACTCACGTTCTTTGGCGAGTTCGGCCACCAGTTTAGCGGTGAGCGGCGCCAGAGGTCCACGCCGCCTCAGGGACAGCGCCAGGATGGGCAGAACCCCGGAGACCACCACCTGCTCAGGTGCACCTTCGGCTGGACACAGGGAAAGAGGCGTTCAGGGGCACACAACCGTCACGCCCCTGATCCCTTCAGGGGACCCTCTGGAGCGGGCCTCGAGCCCAACACCTTTAGGTTAGCATAAAGCTTTAGGTTAGCATAAAGCTTTAGGTTAGCATAAAGCTTTAGGTTAGCATAAATCAGAATTATATTTAAATGATATTTAAAGCCGTAAACACTTTGCAATTGAAAGGATGGAAGCCGCGAGGATCAGGAGGCCCCTCGTTCCGGCATCAACGCTCCGGAACGTGACTGCGGATCAGAGACGCAGCTTAGCGAAGCGCGCGCACGTGACGAGCGCGGAAACTGACTCTTGTCCTCGATGCTGCTCAGGACCGTCTTCAGATGCGGCTCCAGCTCGTCCTCCACCAGCTCCACGCCGAGGACGCGGATGGCGCCCAGGGCCTCGTTGAGGCGCTCTGCGGGAGGAGCACAGGCGTCTCACCACACGACCCTCGACGTGCACGTGCGCGGCTGTCCCACTCACCGCCGGCGGTGCTGCGGCGCGGCGGAACCCACCCGTGCTTCCCCCCGCGAGGCTGCGCGTGCACGTGCGGCGTGCTCAGCACCATCCTGCACAGGTGCTTCACGCCTTCCTTCCCTGGCCTCCAGCTGGTGCCGCGTCCTCCCCGGCTAATGCACAACAAATCCTCCCTAAGTCTCGGAGCGTCGGGCATTAGCGCGAGGCTGACGGGAAATCTCCCACAATGCCTTTCAGCTGGCGGATCATCTGGTACAGGAAAGACGTCGGCACAAGTTTTCCACCTTCAGTATTTTATTTGTTCCCGATTCCGATGCCACACCGAAGAATACACCGTAAACATGATTTTTAGGGAGCGCCGGGACATTTCCGGGGACAGGAAGCGCTAAAGCAGCTCGTTAGCTTCCCTCCTTTAAAGCTCGTTAGTATAAAATATGCCAGTAAAAACACCCCCCCCCCGGGGCAGAGTTCAGACGCTCCCGGCGGCGCCGAGGCCGCTGGAGACGGTCTCGTATCCCAGAGACACCAGGGTCAGAACGTTACTGTCCGTGCCGGCGGGCTGGTCCACGGCGGCGCCGGCCCGCTGCACCTTCTTCCGGGCCTTGCTGCGGCCCTTCCGCCCGGAGAAGCCCTCTTCCCGCTCGCTCCCTCCTCCGAACCCTTTGCGCGACCCGTCGCCCTCGGCCGGGGGGGCTCTGCGCGGGCGCCGGCGTGCGCGCCGCATCGACAGAGCAGAATCCGCCTGATCCGAGGCCGCCGCTCCGGACAGGATCCGGATCTGCTGCTCGATCACCATGACGATCATGTCCAGAGCGGCGTCCAGCATTCCCAGGCCGAGCCCGTGCGTCACGTTGTCGAAGGAGCTGCTGTTGAGCGGGTCCTTGAAGCAGCGTCTCATGTCCTCCAGGTGGTTCCTGAAAGAGCAGACGGCCCGGTTACCCCTCAGGCGCCGACGCCCCCGGAACCTCGGGCTCCCCGGGACCCCGGACAGGCGCCGAAGCCGCCGCGTTCCTACCTGGTCTCGATAATCTTGGACCAGTGCTGGACCGTGTTTATCTCAGGGATGAGCTGCTTCGCCATGTTGCCGTAGTCGATGTAGTCGTGTCCGAAGTCCTTCATGTCGTCACACAGAGCCCTGGTGTCCCCTGCACACACACACACACACACACACACACACGCGCACACACACACACACACACACATTTAAAGCACCGGCCGTCGTGCTCTGGAGACGCGGCGCCACGCCCGCAGCGGTCGGGTCACCTTCGGTCAGTTTGGAGAAGGAGGAGGACACGGACGTGGTGGTGCTGGGCTTGAGGCCCAGGACGCTGAGGGAGTCCAGGAGGGTCTTCTTGCTGGCCGGGCCCCGGCTGACCCGCGTGTAGGCAGCCAGGGAGCGCAGGGACATCTTCTCCGGAGCCTGCAGCCGTCGCTTGATCTCATCGTAGGAGATGAGATGCTTCCCTGGCGGCGAGGACGAGGTTAGCGCGGAGCCGTCGTTCGAACACCAACACGCACCAACTTACGGGCTTTGGACCCCTTCATGTTGGGGTCCAGGAGCGAAGACACCTCCGCGAAGGGCATGTGATCCGTGGACTCCGAGTCCGGCGGCAGGTCCTGGTTCTGGGGCAGATTCTCCGTCTGGCTCGGTACAGAATTCGGCATCATGTGCGTCAGTAAGGGCTGCGTCCCCCCCTGGTTCTGGTCTACCTGGGCCTGGCTTTGGGGGACGATTATGGTGTTTTCCGACAGACCCTGGAGGCCCATTCCCCCCTGCGGAGAATTCCCCGCTTGGTCCGAGGACACCTGGAAAATCCCCATGACTGGTTTCACGACGGTGAAGACCATGTTTCCCTGAGCGTCCAGACCCATCACCCTGGTACCGGCGTCCATGTCCCCCTGGTGGGTCCTTCACGGTGGATGGGATGGATCACTCCTGGGAACGCCGATCTGGGAATAAAAACACAAAAAGCACTTTTAGTTAAAGCATCACTTTTGTCAGCTGGTAGAAAATCAACCGTGTTGTTAAACGTAGCTTTCAAAAGGAAATTGTATGAATAAGAGGGGAAAAATATCTTTAAATAGGGTAAATTGTGTGTTAATCTGGTCAGAGTTGTGGAAAGTTGTGAATTCTGTTCGTAAACTTTACGTAAAACTAGTTAAAGTTGTGCTTTTAATAAAACACATTTTTATTGCGTAAATGTAGTGGAAAACGCGTTGAATTCCAGTTTTAAATTCTGGTAAAGTCCGGAATGAAGGCAGATAAAATCGTGCTAACTAACAACAACATGGCGGCCACGCGGAGGAAAAACTCGCTTTTAAGCCCTAAAATCGCGCTAAATGACAGAGATTAATGCTCCAAGCTTCTGCCGGCGGTACGAGGCAACTTTGGCCGAGCGTGAGGGCAACAAGTGACGGCGTCAGACCCACCGAATGACGGGCTGCTCCGTCCTAAAGCGCCACTGATCCTGGACCGGTCCGGGGCGACCAGAGCGACATTTTCCCTCCTTCTCCGCGGTCGCCTCGGCAGGTTGCAAATCAGCCATGTGTGCCGCAGAGAAAATCCCTCCGCCTATTGGTCAGCTTGCACATCAATCAACCGTACTAGGATTCTCATTGGACACAAAAGCTGCTTGTTGAATAAGGGGCGGGGTTTGTTGTCCAGAAGGCGGGCTTTGTATTGAACGGGAAACTAAATTCAACGCGGTCGGATTTAAGTTAAATTGTTTAAATGATTTATGATTATACTTTATAACTATACACACCGCAAGCATTTATAGTGCACTTAATGTACCAATATTTTGAATACCTTACTTTCTAGATCTGACCTTACAAATGTTGAATTCTGACAGAATCAGGAACACTCTGTCCAGAACATTTAATTATAATGGTGTGGTGTGTCTATAGATGTTTTTAAGAAAAGTTAAAACTGTTAAAGGAATAAAATCTGTAAACTTATGTTTACTTCGCGCTCTCTGAGGGAAGATGTACAGTATAACATGAGAGATGATTTTTTCCGAGCTTATTTGAGAGCATCCATCTGTGGACACGCCCCCTCTAGCGGACAGCTGCTGTATTACACACCTACAGCTTTTCTTGTTTCTGTCACGTTTCTTTCGAATGAATTGACCTGAATTCTGATGACAAAATACAGCAGTTTTACACTTATGCCATCCAAATTTATTTTGGGTCCAAATTAAAAAATAAAATGTACAAAATAAATTGTAGAAAGTTGAAAATCATACCAGAAAAGGCAACAATTAAATAACTCTTAAAAATACAGCAAAACATCTGGAAAAGCAGATGTCTGTACAGACACAAACATGATAAAGGACTCTTGTGCTTTTAAGAGCAGACCCAAGGTGCAAGAGAAGATAAAATCAGCTTGGATTTGATGGACAGCTGGACTTCTTTAGGATTGCTGCAGACGTTTTAGCTCTGAACAGAAGCAGCCTTTCAGACGCGAGGTGAAAAGAACCCCAAAAGATGTTCAGATGTCTTCAATTCCAAGCACTCCAGGCATTTTAGCTTCCATGTAAACACGATCAACATCACCAGCTTTGACTGCAACATCACAAGTGCTGAAACAACATGACAGCAGGTTGCTACCTGACCATTAGCCCTCGCTTCCCCTTTGTCCAATAAAACCTCGTGTTTCAGACTCTTTCCATTCTTTAGCTTTGACCTTCGTCTCAATGAGCCACATTCCCTGCAGCGCCGCCTTCACAGTGAGATTAAGAACCAGACGTGGTAACGACAGAAGGTCAGCGCCCATCGCTGTCCACAACAAAGCACAGAAAACAAGCGCACGGAGGCGTCGAGTGCCACTCGTAGGGCATGAAACTCTAAACATCAGCCACTGAGGGAGGGGGCGTCTGGGGGTGCTTGGCTCTCCAGCCGGAGGATCAGCTGGTGCGGGGCGTTGGTGCTCAGTGACGGCTCAGTGTCGGCGTGCACGCTGGCTGCTGTTGCCCGTGTTGTTGATGTAGAGGAGGGGCTGGGGCTGTCGCAGGTGGGACCCCCTCTTGTTCAGGTGGGCTGTTGAAGAGTCCGCGTGGAAGCCTGTGCAAAGAGGTGGCAAACAAAGGTCCGGAATTAGAGTCGGGGGAGGACACACCTGCAGGTCGGAAACATCACCTGTCGGCTGGCTGACGAGGGGCGCCCTGACTTTGGGGATGGGGGGGACGGCTCTGTACTGGTGGCGGTGCACAGGGGCCTGCCTGTTAATGTGGAGGTGGGGGTCTGAGGTGCTGTCCAGGGGACGGAACCTCTGAGCTGCGGCCGTCTTGCTTTGTGGAAGCTGCGAGAGAGAAAAGGAAGAAAATCCAATGATTCAAATACTGAGGAACCTCTGCTTACGGAATTAATTGGTTCCGGAACCTGAAAATTACGTAAGTAGAGACGCGTTTTCCATGTAAATGCCCTAATCTGTTCCAAGCGGCGTTCCAAAACATGTAACAAATACATGTTACAATTAGATTAGCGCACAATAAATGTAGGAATTCAGTGCAAGGCTTCTCCAGGAACAAAATCAACTTTATTACAGGCTAATCTAACATTAGCGTCACTACTGGCAACGGACGTTAACACTTGTGGCAACACCGCCACCTAATGGACAAACATACGAACACCCACAACAAATAAAAGTGAAACAGAAACTTACTGCCTGACCCGTGACTTCAAAAGAGCGCGAGCGCCTCTTCTTGCGGCGAGTCTCAAAGTCGTTTTCGCGGGGCGTCTGGTTCTTGGTGGTGACCTGGCGCTGGTGTGGGCGTGTCCAGGTGGCCTGCAGGTTGGGCCCCTCCCCGGTGCTGCTGGACAGGTTGTCGTCGGAGGTGGCGTGTCTGAGCTCGGGGCGCCGCACGGGCAAACCTCTGCGGGGCGCCTCCGTCAGGGAGAGGGTGCTCTTCTGCTTCTTGGGGTCCAGCGGGGAAGGGGGCGGGGCTAGCCGCAGAGCCTCCACCTCCAGGGCTTTGGAACGCCGACGGGCTGCTTTGACCACGATGTTCTGGACCCCCTTCGAGATCTGCCGTCGCTCTGTGGGGGCACAGTTTTACCTTCCTTTCTTCTTCTACTACTAAAACAGGCGCCGGTCGCTGCTGACAGACGGACGGATCTCACCTGTTCGGGACAGGAGGACGTCGGCTCCCGCCTCGCTGCTCTCGGGCGAGGAGTCCAGGTGGCTGCTGACGCTGTGGCTCAGGTGACCGAAGGTGACGGAGGCGTCGGGGAGCAGCGGCTGCAGCTGCAAACATCAGGCGCACAACGTCAAGCCTTCGCTTTGGTTCAAGGTCGCGTTGAGCGCGGCCTTAAAAGGTGTTTTTAATGGTGTGGAGGACCCGTTTTGGACCCGTGACTCTTCTACTCAGACGAGGAGCTCAGACTCGAGAGTTCTCGTCCGTCTCCGTTGCTTCACAACCCACAGAGGACAAACGTTGACCATAGCAACCACGCTGTGGGCGTGGCCTCCAGGGGTGTGAAACCTCACCTCTCTGCTGCCCTTTCCATTGATGTGGATGGGAGGTGGCGTCACCACGGTGCGGTTCCTCATCTGCCTGGCGTGAGGACTGTTCTTAAAGACCCTGTTGTTGTCTCTGAGGCGTGGGGAGAGAAGAGGACTTTAATACGGACGTGTGGAGAGGACGGAGTCTCAATGTGCACTTACAGCTCAGGCTCGGGGAGAATGGGGGGCAGAGTGTGTCGGCGGGCTTTGATCTGAGCCCGTCTGTTGTCAGAGGACGCGTTTCGCACGCTCTCCTGATCCGAGTCCACCTCCTGCACGTTGTCCCGGCCGTGACCGTGCAGGGAGATCTTGGGGAGGGAGCCGTCCTGGACAGAGCACCGGGGAGGTGAGGACGACAGGATTCACCGCCGAGGAGGTGCGCTCAACTATACCTGGACGGTTTGTCTGCTGGTCACTTTATCCAGGGCCACGGCTCGTTCCAGCTTCCTTTCGTCCAGCTCCCTCATGTAGACGTCGTACAACTCCTGCAGGCGCGGGGGGACTAAGAGCCTGTGATCTGCAACACAGCGACAGAACATGGAATTAGCGGAATAAGCTCCGATCCCAGAGGAAGACTCCCGGCACCACAACCACCGTACGCAGGCGTACTCCGGGTCTGCCAGCAGGGGGCGCGTGTGTCTCTGGAAGACGTGGAGGCCAGCAGGGACTCACCATCCATGAACTGCCTCTGCTGCTGGATGATCTCGTCACACAGGTGTCGGTGCTGCTCGAAGCGCTGCACCACGAGGTTCTTCTGCCGGATGACGCTGTCCCTCAGCAGCGCGTGCGACTGCATCTCCGTGTTCTCCATCTCCAGCTCGTGGACCTTGCAGAGCAGACCCAGGACCTCGCGCTGCTCGTCGGAGCTCCCGCGCCGGTGCAGCAGCTCCTCCAGGCGCCGGGCCTGATCCCGCAGCTCCAAGAACCTGCGCTCCAGCAGCACCTGGGGGGGGGGGGCGCGGTGGAATGAAGGTTGGAAGGAAAGAACCTTTTCCAGCTTTACTACGAACGCTGATCAACACCTTCTGCCTCTGAAGTTTCTTCTGTTCCGCCGTGAGCGTGACCAGAGCTTCCCGGGCCAGCCTCACTTCCTGGGACTCGTTGCTGTCTGGAGGAGACTCTGGGGAATCGGAGTCCTTCTCGCTTTCATCCTTCTTCAGACTCTCCTTCTTCCGCTCCGCCTGCCACTTCCTCCTGTGCTTACTCTGCTCCTGCTCCCAGCTGGGTTGGAAACACGGCAACAGATCAGAACACAGGAGCATTCCTGGCTTCTACCTTCCATCTTGGTTCTGAGATTTCTACATTTGAAATGAAATGAACTGACTCTGCGATGGTCAGCAGGTGTTTGGAGGTGTCGATCTGGATCTCCATGCTGCTGTTCTCCAGCTCCAGGAGGCTCCTCCTGATCACCATCTGCTGGCGGAAGGCGTCCAGGAGCTGCTCCCTCAGCTGATCCGTCTCTGCTCGGCTCTGCTGGCTGGAGTGGGCCTGGACCTCCGCTGGAAAGAGCAGGAGCCGGGTGAGATAACGCTTCGCTTCACAGGGCGACTCTCTGAACTCCTGAAGGCCGAACTTCACCCTGGACGTGGCGGATGTCAGCCCGCTCCGAGGTGAGCTGGCGGCTCGACTGATCTGCGATCTTCTTCTTGAGCCGCTGGACTTCACAGCGCAGGTCTGAGATGATGTTGGTGTACTGAGCGATGTGATACGACACGTTCACCAGGTTCTTCTTCACCTGGTGCGGAAAGAACAGAGTTGTTGCTCTTTGCTATCATATTTCCGGCACAGACCCGGAACGCGCTTCACCAGCGTACCCGTGTTCGGATGTTTTTGGCACGGTCGGCGTACGTCAGCGTGTTCCGAGACTCCTCGAAGGCGACGGAAGCGGGACTGATGTGAGCGATCATGACCGTCCTGCTGTTGCCGCCCAGGGAGTCCTGTCAGCCCAAAACGTTCCATAATCAGGAGGAGCTGAAGGACCCGGAGCCACGTGAGGGATCCGATACCATACCTTCAGCAGACGGGTCAGCTTGCTGTCTCTGTAGTTGACGTACTTGGCGCCGTTTTTGTCACTCAGAGCGTTGATGCAGTTGCCCAGCGCCAGGAGGGAGCGGTTAATGTGGGCCCCCTCCTTCAACCGCTGCCCTCTGTTCTGAGTCTGACAGAACAAAAGTGCAATTACAGCACATGAGGGTAGATTTATGATGTAAATCAATTAAAAACACTCGCATAAACTGTCTGAATAAATCGATGAATGATATGTTATTGGAGAAAAGTGAATCCCATCCTGTTTAATTTCCACTGTCGTCCAGAAGGGGGCGCCATCTTGCAGGATGACTCCACTAAATAGACTTTTAAGCAAGCACCTGCTCTAAAGAGGCAGACAGCTTGTTCCCTGTGGCCTCATTCTACAAACAAGTCCCTCTCCCGCTCAGCTCAGTAACTAACGGAGGCCTCGTGTCCTTTCTAACAACAGAATGGCTGCGAGCCTCTTCAGAAGGTCAGTACGTGCACGTGATGTTTGCATGATGTGCACAGGGCCACGTTGAGAGTGGCGACCATGACGAAACCATTTATCTGATCCTAATTACATTTGCGTCATAAGCTGCAACATGTTTTTATGGATAAAGTATTCATTAGCATTTAAGCATATTTTACTTACAGGAAGTGACTTTAAATGTATTAAAAAAAATCCTCATTGCTCGTCTCGATCTTACAAACACGAGCCAGGTGTGATTGTGATAGCTGGAGACGCTGGAGAGTAATTTCATTTTGAAAAAATAAAAATAAAAATCAAGACATCTGAAGGTCAAAATCAGCCAAGTTTCCCTCCTAAAATGACCTTGAGAATGACCAGAATAACGTCTAAAAAAATGTGCCCTGTGCATCAAACGTGGAGGGTAATAACCCCGAGCCTTTTACTCAGCCCCTGATGACACCACGCACCTGGGCCGCACGCTCAGAACCCGCCAGGTCGATCATGAAGAGGCGTGCGAAGCGGACCTCCTGCAGGACGTCGCGGCAGCGGCTCTGCTGCCTGACGGCCACCTGCAGCACGGCGTGGGAGCGCGACGACGTCCGGTTGGCGGCCGTGGGCTCCTGCGTGCGCTGCTTGTTGCCCTTCACCAGCAGCTCCATGATCTGAAACGGACAGACGGAGGGACGGCCGCTCCTCAGATGTGCTCCGCTCAAGATTCCAGAACGGCGTCGTTAACGCCGCGGCGTGACTGGGACCAACCTCTTGTGCGTTAATGGTGGACACTTCTGTGATGCCGGCGACTTGAATCACTCCTTTAGAGTCTTCCCTCAGGTCCAAGAAGCCCGACGACGGATTCAGCAGGTCGCGGATCATCTCGTTGTAAATCTAAAAGACACAAAAACAGGGTTGTTAGCGGCCGGCGTTGACACGCTTCCGTGTTGTGGGTTATCTGAGCCGTGCCGATGGCGGCCTGATGGCGGCACGGCTGCCTGGGGTGATTTCTCCGGACCGACGTCGGGAGCAGCTAAAGCCTCACTGAAGGTCAGCCCAGAGAAGAGCAGGAAAGAAAGCAGGTGCCCAGGGCCGCCGGAGCTCCAGGTCCTATTTTTCCTGGCAGCATTCATCGCCTCTGAAAGGCGGATGTTCGTCTCGTTATTCAGGGTGAAATTCAAGGCCAGAGGCACAGAATCGGCTTCTCGCGGTCGTCCCCTTATTCACTTATTCCTGATCGCAGGTTTTACAGCCGCGCTGAACCCGACGCGTCGGGCACAAAAGACAGCAAAACAGCACGTTATTACTCATATCAGCTGGACGAGACAGGAAGTGGCCGTTTGCCTTTAAATGGGCGCCGGCTGAGGGAGCAGATGTGTACACAGGCAATAAAAATGGCATTTAGCCTCTGGCCCTGTGGCAGGTGCAGCAGATTGTTCCCTGGAAACAGCAAACACATACATCACATGCAGATTCATGCCCAGAGTTCAGTACAGGTCAGAGTACATCCATGCTCCTTTCAATAGGGCTGCCCCCCCCCACCCCCCTCCGCCCACAGGCCCAATAAAGTGCGATTCCTCAATAGGGTTGTCAATCGGAGAATAATGCCAGTGCTCAACGCTGACAGCACAACAGCTAATTTCAGAGCTTTATGCAGCGTCTGGGCAGGACAAATGTGCGTGTGCTGCTCTCAGGGGCCTTTCAGAGGACATGAGCACGACGCTGCCACTTTAATATGAGAAACCTCATTTTTGGTCAGGTTCTAAGCCACTCAAGAAGAAACAGGCTGGAGGCTCGGAGTCTCCGTGCTCCCTCATCAGCTTCCATCACAACACAATATGACAACAATGTGGACAAAGTGTGGTGGGACCGGTGACCGACCTCCAGGTAGGACATGGAGACACTGTAGAGCATGTCGTCGCTGGTCTCCTCGATGGCACGGAACAGGTCGTTCAGAGTTCGCACGTAGATGCCCGGTTCCTTGTCCGTCCCCAACATTGTGTACGTCTTCCCACAACCTGCAAGCGCACAATTCAACACAGGCGGAACAGAATCAGGCTGTTGTGCAGCGTCTCGTCACAGGTCTGAGGGTCCTGGGTGAGGAGTTACTCCCATCTACACACCTGTGGGGCCGTAGGCGAAGACGGTGGCATTGTAGCCCGATATGAGGCCCTCGATCAGCCCTTTGGTGGTTGCCCTGTACACCTCCGCCTGCACACAGACAATAACACACTGATGAAGAGAAACGAACCAGAGGTTTCTGATCCGAACCGTTCCTCCCCACTGACCTGACTGGCCAAATAGTCGAACGCCACGTCAAACATGTAGGTCTTCTCTCTGGAGCGGTTGGCACGCAGGATGTCGTCCGGGTCCTCCAGGGGGTCCATGAGAATCACCATCTAATGGCAGACAGAGCAGCAAGGACGGAGTTTCGATTATTCTTGAGAGCCATTATTAAACGCCGGCCCCGTTCCAGCTTTATGAGACAAGAAACTGTCACATTAGGGTGGATTAAGTTGTCAGTCAGCACTAATTCGTTTAGCTTTTCAATAGCAACATTAGAAATGCTAATTAGGCTGAAGTGCGACAGTCACGCACGTCCACGTGTACACGCCACATATGGTTAGAGGGGAGGATGCTGCTGTCAGACAAAGTCATGTGACGCAGCGCTCCAAAAGAAAAATGGAGGCTTTTCAACAGAAACACAACAAGAGCACAAAGCTGTTGACAACCCAGTGAGTCAGAGCGGCTGCAGCCAGCCCGACGGCCTCTTCCAGCCCTGTGGGCGTCTGCTGCGATGCACTTGGCGGCGTTCTCATAACAGAGACAGCAACGATGCCCAGAAGCCCCTGGAGGGGGCTTCAAATCCGCGTCCTCGGGCCGCGTTGGGCCGCGGGGCCGGGAGTCCTCGGGCCTGAGACTCTGGAGCACCCACCTCGTTTGATGACTGGGCCACTTACTTTGAAGCCTCTCGATTGAAATTCAAGAGGTGATGAGGAGGGAGGACGGGGGGAGAGTGTGTGTGTGTGTGTGTGTGTGGGGGGGGGGGGGGGGGGGGCAGACATCAACACCGGTACTTGTTGTCCTCCACATTTCCTCTTTACTTCTTCCCCCTAACTGATCAGTTAAAGTCACTGACACGGACACAGTGTCTTCTGTTCAGACCAGGACCTGAGGACCTGAGGACCTGAGGACCTGAGGACCGACCTGAGGACCTGAGGACCGACCTGAGGACCTGAGGACCTGAGGATCTGAGGACCGACCTGAGGACCTGAGGACCTGGGGACCTGGGGGCTGACCTGAGGACCGACCTGAGGACCTGAGGACCTGGGGGCTGACCTGAGGACCTGAGGACCGACCTGAGGACCTGAGGACCTGGGGACCTGGGGGCTGACCTGAGGACCGACCTGAGGACCTGAGGACCTGGGGGCTGACCTGAGGACCTGAGGACCGACCTGAGGACCTGAGGACCTGGGGACCTGAGGACCTGGGGGCTGACCTGAGGACCTGAGGACCGACCTGAGGACCTGAGGACCTGGGGGCTGACCTGAGGACCGACCTGAGGACCTGAGGACCTGGGGGCTGACCTGAAGACCTGAGGACCGACCTGAGGACCTGGGGGCTGACCTGAGGACCTGGGGGCTGACCTGAAGACCTGAGGACCGACCTGAGGACCTGAGGACCGACCTGAGGACCTGCGGACCGACCTGAAGACCTGAGGACCGACCTGAGGACCTGGGGGCTGACCTGAGGACCTGGGGGCCGACCTGAGGAACTGAGGGCTGACCTGAGGAACTGAGGGCTGACCTGAGGACCTGGGGGCCGACCTGAGGACCTGAGGGCCTGGGGGCTCGCCTGAGGACCGGCCTGAGGACCTGAAGGCTGACCTGAGGAACTGAGGGCTGACCTGAGGACCTGGGGGTCGACCAGAGGACCTGAGGACCTGGGGGCCTGAACTGGAACTTCTTTTATTTCTAATCCTTGTTTTATTGTCAGAACTGTCGGTAGCAGCTGCTGACTGGACACGCTCTGCCTGTGCGTGAAGGCTACGTGCTACTCCATGCATAGATAGTGATGGTGCACGTGGAAAGAGCTGACGTGCACGCCTCAACGCTCCACCAACCTGCCTGAAAAGCAGGTGCTGAATTGTGTGTGCATCCATGCACAGTGGTGCGTGTGCTCATGGGACCACATTAAAGGCCAAAGGTGTTGATAACACCTCTCCTTCATCTGACATCTGTCCTCCAGTTACACCTCCGTCTGCCCCAGCTCCATCCCATAATGTCTGAGCACAGCAGCTGCTGCCTGGGTGAATTCTATACAGTCTTGCTGCAGCAGATTGAATGTCTGGACACGCTGGAAGCATCTGAGAGGCATCAGAGTGCATGAAGGTGCTCTGATGGGCAGGACTGAGCACGCTCCAGACTAAAGCGCCCCCGTCGTGAGGAGCGGTGCTCTCGAGTGCGGCATCACGTTATCCAAGAGCACCGTGACCTTTGACCTGTTCAAACCCACGGGGTCCAAGCGGATGAGTGTCGTGTCTTTCTGAGAACTCACACATCGAAGGTTGTAGCGAGCTTCACCTCCAACATCTAAATCAGCACCTCCTGGAGCCTGCAGGACCCCCACCTGGCCTCCAAACCTCTCCTCCTCCTCCTCCTCCTCTGTCTCACCTCTGACAAACGTGTCCTCAGATGTACCCTAACATGTCCACCATGACCTTCAGAAGGGGACTCTGTGATCACCAAGCCTGGTGCAGGTCGGCTCAGACTTTCACCAGCAGGCTGACCTGTGGACCTGAGGACCTGAGGACCTGAGGACCTGGGGGCTGACCTGAGGACCTGAGGACCTGAGGACCTGGGGGCTGACCTGAGGGCCTGAGGACCTGAGGGCTGGCCTGAGGACCTGAGGACCTGAGGACCTGGGGGCTGACCTGAGGGCCTGAGGACCTGAGGGCTGGCCTGAGGACCTGAGGACCTGGGGGCTGACCTGAGGGCTGGCCTGAGGACCTGAGGACCTGGGGGCTGACCTGAGGGCCTGAGGACCTGAGGGCTGGCCTGAGGACCTGAGGACCTGAGGACCTGGGGGCTGACCTGAGGACCTGAGGGCCGACCTGAGGGCCGACCTGAGGACCTGAAGGCTGACCTGAGGGCCGACCTGAGGACCTGAGGACCTGAGGACCTGGGGGCCGACCTGAGGACCTGAGGACAGAGGCCCCAAAAAACCACAAACTCCTTCATACATAATAACAATAAATCCATTTTTGTGACGTCGTCCTTCTGCTGGAGACACGCGAACACGAGGCGGCTGGACCACGAGGACCACGAGGACTAAATGTCCCGGGACGCCGTTAGCGAGGGTGATTCTAATGATGCTAACCCTGTGTTAGCACACACCAGCAGCCACGGGAACAACAACTCAAACAAAGAGCCCTGAAATATTCATGCGCTGGCAGAGATCAGCCAAAGTCAAACAGCAGCTTGCTGGTGCACCGCCCTGACCCGGGCCCGGGCGCCGTGTTCTCTGATCAACGAGTCGTGAGGATCCATTAGACCCAGCGTGGCTCCATAATTCAACACCTGGACGTGTTGGCGGCTCAAACGCCGCCGCCTGGCATCAGACAGCAGGAGTCAGCCTGGCAAAGGTCCGGAGCTTCGTCTTCATGGCTCGGAGCCGTCATCAGACCCAACGCTTGTCTTTATTTAGCAGGTCCAACCAAGCCATCAGGAGGGTGGCGTCCTCCCTCAGCGGCTCACCTCTGCAGACGCTCGCGTCTCCACGCGACATTCCTCGTTGCCATGGGGGCCAGTTAGACGAACCCTTGTTGTTGTGTTGCTCGTATTTTTGGTACGACAACAGCAACCATACGATGGGACTCTTGTCCTTCCTGTGGACATCGTCACCTTATCTTTAGGTTGCACGGGGACGGAGCCTTTTGACAGGTTCACCGTGACGACCTTTGAGAGTCAACCGGGATGGTTGCAGCTGGTTATGGGATGGAAAACCTCCGAGCTGCCCTCTCTGCACCCCGACAATGGCCTTGGATATCAGGTTCCAGGGCCCCAGTGGCTGGAGCAGCGTGTTGCATCACAGGGTACGTGACACAGGTGAGACAGGTGAGACAGGTGAGACCGTTGAGACAGGTGACACAGGTGACACAGGGTGCCTGAGAGAAAGTTCTGCTGCAGTTCATTCCAGATCACAACAGTCAGACACACGTTGTGATGAATCCAGTTTGTCTTTTATCCCTCCTGCCTTTTCTCCTTTGATCGTTATCGCAGCCTTCAAAGGGAATTTTAACTTTGCCGTATTATTTCCAATAATTCCCACTGAGCTCAGAAATGTCTTTTATGCCAGTGTGAGATTATAAAGGTCAAGCTTTTAAGTTAGATTAAGCAGCTAAGCGAACCTGAATGTCTGGCTGCAGGACGGGAACAAAGGATCAAAGAAAAACGGTCTTTTTCCAGGTGTGACAATAAAACGTGGTTCATCCTTCACCTGCATTTAGAGGGAACAAACCTGCCACTGTCACTAAAGGACACACGGGCCCTCAGAGGAAGCAACAACTCGGCACGATCGGGAGTTTTCCATGTTTGCTAAAGGTCAGAGGTCACCTGGAGGCCAGAGCCCATCGGTGATAACACCGATTAGCATTAACCCTGACAACAACACACAGGCAAACACGAGAAGAATGAAGCAACACGGCTCTGTGGGGGTCTGGGGGTCTCTGCTTAGAATGTCCAGATGGGGTCAAGACCAGCAGCTCTGACCACCAGGACCACCAAGACCACCAGGACCACCAAGACCACCAGGACCACCAGGACCACCATGTTGGCACAACATCGGCTCGTTAGCAGGTGGCCCTCGTTGGAGCTTCAAGCCAGACGAGCACAGCTGCTGCTGAACTATAGTTCTTCATCATCCTCCTGACATTGAGGTGTTTTGATGGCAGCTCTGCTAATCATGTTCAGTCTGCAAAGGTACTGGGCCGAAAGATGCTGTTAAAATGGCAGCAACACCTTCAAAATACTTGGCTTTGTCCAACCAACAATCGCCCACCAAGAACACCGATAATTACACAGCGTCCTTTGTCACCGCCATAATGGGGGGGGCTGGGGGATGGAAGGGGGGGGGGGGGGGTTACCAAGAAATCATGAAAGAGCTCTGAGAAGGAGGCAGCAGGACTCTAGTGTTGCACACATTTAGAACAATGTCAAGTCCCCCCCCCACGGTTAACGACATCAGTTATATACAACAGGCTGTTTTCAAGTACGAGTCGATTCTCTCCTTCAGATGTGACTGGGTGTGTGTGTGTGTGTGTGTGTGTGTGTGTGTGTGGGGTGGGGGGGTGGGGGGTGGGGGGGGCTTCTGTGGGGAGTGAAAGACCAGCTGATTTTGGGGGTTTTTAGCGTTTGTGTTTCCAATCACCATTGTGCTCGTTAGGTCGGTCTATTTACTGTCTGACAGGGAAGCCACATCCAGATGACCTTTTCTGTGCTGTCGGGGGGGTCGAACCTGACTGGGATCCCTGACTGGGATCCCTGACTGGGATCCCTGACTGGGATCGAGCTTGGAGGGGTGACAGGTATCCCTCCACCCGCCACCAAGCAAACAACAGCATGTTGTGAGTGAAGAGCTGCAGCAACAGAAGGGCCCTCAGAGATCTGCTCCCTCTGCTTCCCTGAAACCTGACTGACACACAAACACACACACACACACGCACACACACACGCACACGCACACACACACACTCTTGGCTCATTCCCAGTGTTTGTCTGCCTGTTTCATATGCTCAGGAAAGTGGTTAATCTTTCCTTCCTGCCAGCAGCCTGTTAATGGCGCTCGTGTCGGGGGGGGGGTGGGTGACGTTGTCCTCTTGATTGGTTAAATGGGAGAAGAGCATCTTAATGCTGGTGTAAATGGGGACACATTAGTCCCACCTTTAATCAGGACAGAACACCGTGTGATGATGTCACATCTGCCGCCTCCTTTGTTCCGGTTGTTCTCAAAACAGGATGAGGGACGAATTCTAATCCTTCGGGTTCCCGGCTGTAATCCCGGAGGTTCGAGTGGGGGACGGAGCGTGGGTTAATAAAGGGTCGCTCCAGAGCCCCGTCTCCTTCAGGGGCTTTTACCCACACTTAAGACGCCAAGAGCAGGAGTGGAACGGCGAGGAGGGTGTGGAGAGGGATCAGGACGGCTCAGACGAACACAGAAGCCACTTCTTATGTCACTGCTGCTACCAGAGACAGGAGGGAGGCTCAGGAGGATCACAGAGAGTCACCTGGGGAGTCAGAGACCCGTCATCTCAGCCTCCGTCTGCTGGCCGCTCCCCGTTTCCTTTACCCTCCGTTCCTGCCCCCATCCGCCCCCGAGCTCGCCTGCATGTGGGCGTGTTTACCTGGAAGGGCAGAACTCCTGAGACGAGCTTATTCTGACCCCAGAGAGACGCCGTGACTCAGGAAAGACTGGCAAGTCGTCGCCCGGAACTAATTAGTCAGGAACAAATGAGCGATATCTCCCCAAACATGAGCCCTTGTCATCACATGATTCATTTAAAGGGACGACGGAGGCGGAGGAAACAAAGGTTTTATTCTGAGGGGACGGCAGGGCTGAAAGCCTGGAAGAATAAACCCAACACGGAATAACCACAACCTTGTCAAGCGTCTCCATGGAGACAAGGCTTCGCCATAAAACACTGCTGCCTGTGTGCAGCCGACGGCCCGAAACACGCCCAACAAGTTTGGAGAGCCGGGTCGGACGTGGAGACTCTCACCTGTCCAGTTAATAACGACTTCAGTTGAGCCCGACCCAGACGAGGACAACACGGGCCCATTGATGGAAACGGGGGAGCGGCGCCGTGAGCTCTGTGGAAGGGTGAAGCCAGGTGGCGGGGGGTTTAACCTGGGCTAAGACCTGCCCGGGGAGCTCATGTCCACCGGCTTAGAGCCGCCACACAAGCCAGACGCGGGAAATCGGACTTATTTGGCCAAGTCCGTGGCCGCTCATGCTAATCTGTCTAAGCGCTACGTGCGGCCATATGCTCAGCTTGTCCGCGTCCGTCCACGCCTGCGTGTTCTGGATTTGTGGACCCGTTTTGGCGGCCTGGGATATTCCAACAGATCAGTGCCAACCTTCGCCTCCAGGGCGGCGTCGCCGTGACCTTCCCATCGCTAACGCTAACTCTCTGTCTCAATAACAAGTGTGTTTTCCTACGCTGAGCCCTGCTAATCCTTTGTTGTGAAGCACCTGGTGAACCTGATATGACCCCGCAGGGATCACATAACGTGCACGTCGGGTTTCTGATTCCCCCGCTGAGAGAGTGCAGCAGGATTCTGGAGCAGAACCTGCGGGCCTCCGATAAAGACCCGCGAGCCGGTTGGGATGGAGACAGTAACAGAGCGGTGATGTGGGGGCTGTGTCAGCACTGGATCCACCCGCCTGCTGCTAATCCCCCGTGTCCAAGCCCATCTTAATGATGTCATCATCGGCAGAAGTGCTGATGTTCGGCTTTGAGGCCCGGCTTAATTCAATTACTAACCAACTGGGGGCTGGGGGGGGGCAGCGGGGCTCAACTGGGGCTGCAGAGACGTCCCACGCGTGGTGGGAGGAGGAGCAGCCTCCCGCCCAGCAGGTCCGGGTCACCACCCGTTAGCACGCCGTCCCGTTTCTGCCTCTGTCCCATCGAAGCCCACGCCGGGAGGAGACGCCCTCTTTATCGCCCCGTAATCGACGTGGCTCGCCCCCCGTCGCCGTGGTGATGAGTGATGTTTTTAACGGTGGGAAGGCGAAAAAAAACTCTCCTGACATGAGAGGATGTTGGTTTCTAATGGGCTCTGAGGTCACGGTGGACACTTTATCTGAGCAGTCACATGACAGGCAGGAAGACGACCCAACACACACACACACACACACACACACACACACGGAGTCACCTCACCTGCTCGTCCAGTCTGTGGGCCGCGATGGTCGCCCCCTCCTCCTGCTCGGCATCGCTGACGGGCCGGATCCTCAGCGCAACCTGACGCACAAACAGCAAATTGATTGATTGATTCCCAATTTCCTGCAGCCGTGAGTCAGAAGATGAGATCAGCTGAGGCGATAAACGTGTTTTTATTTGGGGGACGTGACCGTTCAGACGCACGTGACATCGAATAAGAAAGGACACGGGCATGTTGGACGGCTAACGCGCCCCCTCCCAGCGCCGTGGTTCCAGAACCGACTTGGACCGCGAGGAGCGCCTTCCCGCTTCCTCTCCCAACCACTTCGGTCCAGATTGATTCAGCCAAAACTTCGGGAAGGAAATTAGAATCCTCATTATCATCAGTCACCTGCAGCGTTCAGAGGCTCAATTAGACTCAGATCAGGGGCAGCTTTTAACGGGAGGGGGGTATTTCCACAGGGAGCGTCGGAACCGGGGGTAAATGGGCAGAAAGGTGGCCTCCTCTTGGCTTCTGTGTAATATTCTAAAGATGCTCCTCTGAGGACGAGAGGGAGAAAGTCCAGCAACTAAAGGAGCTGCTTTAATAATGAAGGTGTGAACCTGGAAGGGATGAGGCCTGGAAGACACGTAGAGGAACAGAACCGGAACCACCCGGCTTATTTTAGTAGGAATTCATCTCTATCCAACAGGAGAAACGTGTCAGGAGGGTTCTGATCGTCAAGAAGGAGCTGATTAAACTGCTGATTAAACTGTCGTAATCAGTGATCCATGATCTCAAATGGATGATAAAAAAAGAATTATTATTATTATTATTATTATTATTATTATTATTATTATTATTATTATTATTATTAAGAATTAAGGTTCTGTTTCCCAGTCGGAACCGGCGCGGCACATTCATGGGTTCGATGTCTGGTCCATTAATTCTCGATTTAAAGGACACTTACAGTTAGTTGCTGGTCTTTGGACTCTCCGATGTCCTTCATGGTCACTTTTGTTCCGAGCGAAGCGGGTCAGCAGAGGGGACACCGGACCCTCCTCCGGACCGCCGGTACCGACATGTTCCCCCGAACCAGAGCCCACCTGCAGATTCACGCTCCGAACAACTAATGGCGTCCAGAAGCGACTGATTCGGTCCGGAAAACGGCGGTTCTGCCGGTTCGTGAGTCGCTCAAAAGTGCGTCGACATCTAACAGGTTAAAACCCAACAAAGAAGAAGAGCAGAAAGAAAAGACAGGTGGGAGAGAGTCCACCTGCGCCCTCTCTCTCTCTCTGCGTGCGTGTGCGCGCGTTGTCCCTGGAGACGCGCACGGATCCGCGGTTACGAGCGCGATCAAGCTAGCGGCATTAAAACAGTTGCGGCTACTTCCGACGCACTTCCGCGTTTCTCTTCGTTGACATTTTGTTGCTTTTAAATTCTCAACTTTTAAAACAACCCCAGGAAAAAAAAGCAGCCTCTTCCTATGTGTGTATCAATAAATGGTCATGATATTCACTCCACGAATAAAAACACATTTGTTCATGGAATTGCTTTAATGATTAAAAGTGGCAAATGTCAAGTTATTGCTCGTTGTATTCAGGCATTATCTAGGGAGACCTCTGCTGGCAGGACTCAACATTACCACTGTTTACAGTAAATTCCCTCCTGGCTCGGCACTTTTATTATTATATTATTATATCGAGCTATCTAACGAAATCCTTTCATCTGGATTTTGAAACTATAAATTAAGGCAAATTTTAAAAAATACACTTTAGCATCCCACCAAACCATATAAGCTATTAAGCTATTGCTGCTTAAATACTGGGTGGTTTAATACACCTGCTGAACTACTTCCGCTTTTTCAATAAAATGAACTAAATAATGACCCGTTTTGCAATCATAAAGTCATTTTTGTGTTACCAGAACACTGTCTTATGTGTCATAAATAAACAAAGGTATTTAATGTGACCGATATTGTAACTACATTCACGTAAACAGCTGTGGTCATGGCTGGCATTTGAATTCACACAGACTTGGATGTGCAAGGGTTTCAGAGGGTTAGAGGGATTTTAGAAAGGGACACATTTTACTGAAAACTGCTTTATTTAACTGACATTAAGACCCTAATGTTTAAGGTCGCACATAAAATAGAGCACCACTTCTGCTGCCTGTACAACGTAACATGCTGAATTCAATTTTCTTTCCTTACAAAACTGTACGTTATTCATTAATCATGGTTAGGGCAACACTTGACAGGTGAATTTAGACACATGTTAATGAAAAACAAATACAAAAGAAAACCTATGTGAAAACACCTAGAAAAAATATATAAAAATGGCACAAATGAACCCAGCCCAGAAGAGACTAGTCGGCTTTAATTGTACAACACACACATCGGCTGTATATATAGTCTCACTTTAAAGATGTCTGGAAACGTGTGTGTGTGTGTGTGTGTGTGTGTGTGAAGGTCAATAAATTAGACCTCAGCTGTGTCTCCTGCTGCGTACCACCAAATATATCCTCCACAAATCACCCCCCGCTGAATACAGATGCATTTGTTGCTCTCTCAGGAGACCGGAATGGATTTAAAGACATTTCAAGTGTCTCAAAGGTGAGAAGAAAACACGTGGTTGAGCTGCCGTGCACTGACGAGCGCACCCTCCGCTGCTGCTCAAATATCCAGCAGGTTAATCCTGACAGAAAAAATCGGATTAATCAATAATGAGAGAAACAGTTTGACATCTACTGCACAGGCTGCAGTCCTTGTTAGGCTGAGAGTCATCGTGTGTGTGTGTGTGTGTGTGTGTGTGTGTGTGTGGTGTATGTGTGAGAGAGATGCTGTTTCCCTCAGGTGAAGAATTCTACGCTTGGAAGTCGTTTCCCGTCTGTCTTCTCTGCTCTTCGGTCATGGACAGGTAGGTGGCCCTCATGGTCGGGGAGTACTGTGGAGCAGAGATAAGCACCAGAGGTTACCGTGGGTTACCAGGTGTTTCTGTGGGCGTGGCCCGAGGGTTTGGAGGAATCGGGTCCACAGTCGCTCTGTGCAGTCAGCGTTTTCTGATCATTTGCAGGCAATTGTGAGCGTTTTGTGTCAAAGATTCACAGGAGAAAAATGCTAAATGTATTTATTTTTGGTTCGTATCTTAAATATCTTTGGTGAATAAACTAATCCGACATCAACGGTTAACCGCGGAAAATATTTTAAAAGCTTTGGAAAATCCCGGGCTTAGACTTGTCACGTTTATTTGCTTTTAGCATTTACGTTTGGTACAAATCAGCAGGACAGAGGGAGGGAGGGGGGTGATGATGCATGGGGGGGCTAGGAGGATTCTAATGACTCTACTGGAACATGTTGCTACAGCAGTCTGGGTCAAACAGCACGCTCGATGTTATTCATTGATCCACAACTTTCTTAAACCTACACCTCTCAGATCTCTGTGATCAATAACAGATCTGTCAGTGCTGGAGAAGGTCTGATACTGGAAGACTTTATATTGGAAAACTTGAATGAAATAAAAGAACTGCATGCACAATAGCTGAAGTACTAGACTGTGACCACCAGGGGGCGATTTACCCTCACAGACTTTCTGCAGCGGCGACAGAAGGTTGTGAGTTCAAAACCATGCTGTGAAAGAAGGACTGCACCGGAACCCGATCCAGGGGTTGTGACAGAAAGGTCAGAGGTTACGAGATGCAAATGAGGGGGAAAGGAAGAAAACCAGGAAATGTGTCCTGGGAAAAGTTCAAAAGACTTACTCGGCTTCTATACTGCTGAGAGTATATCTTCAGGAGTTGGTTAAAAAAAGATATTAAAATGAAAGATACAGAAGAACAAACAAACACAGATATGACAAACAAACAAAAAAATAAATAAAACATGCAGTTAGCTGCAGACTGCTGCATTGGGTTAACAGTTGTAGCCTGGAGGAAAAATGTCATTAAACAGTTGCTGCTAATTGTTATGAAAAGGCAGAAATAGAACATTCAGCTCGAGATCAATGGAAAAGAATTAAAGGATGTTTACTGAGCAACCTGGTATTTGTTGCATGGCTAATAAAAGACAGTTGTTCAGAAATTAGCTGGTATTTCCGTGTCATCACACCCAGCGTGAGCGCCAGAGAGCAGCAGGAAGGATTTAATTCAGCGTGCCATCGTACTCTTGTACACCATCTATATTTAATCCCTCTGTGTTTCTATATTTATCCCTGTCATGCAGATTAACAGGAGTCCTGCTCTCCAGCCAACGAGAAACGTGTGTCGGAGTCTCGCGACCGCTGTGACTCCCTCCTGGGAAAATAGCCTGAGGGAAGCTAAATGATGTTGTGTCCACGGTCAATTATTAATGATATTACTTCTCCTCTCCTTCCTCTGCTGCTACAAATCAGCGTTCGGGGGCCTCAAGAAGTTAAAGGAGCTAAAGAAATTTGATCAGATGTGGGTGAGAATCTGAGCGGCGCCAGTATAGAACCAGAAAAGAACTAAGATCATCTGTTATTCATAGATTCTGCTGGGCTTTAGAGCCCAAGTCTGTTTGCTAGCTCAAAGACAAATAACATCATAGGAGGGACTTGTCCTGCGGGGCCCAACGCACCGACGGGGGAGGAGAGCCTCGTCCAATCAGAGGCACGTTCTCGAACCTCGGAGTTCCCCCGAACAGAGCATTCTGGTTCCTGGGGACGAAGGAAAGACCCGATTCAGACGGCGGCGGGAACGCGCCAAATGTAAACAGGCTTTGCTCCGATTGGCTCACGTGTAGTCGGACACGGGGGCGGTGGAGACAGCCGGCGCGGGCGGCTGGAGGCTGCTCTGGCTGCCCATGCTGCTGCTGTAGCTGCAGAAGCTGTGCATGTTGGTGAGGTTGGGGTTCTGGGGGCCCACCCTCCTGGCCCGGGGGTTGAACGGATCCTCCTCGTCGATGTCGTCGTAATCCCGTTCCCTGCAGAGGTGCAACAGAGCACGTGAGGCAGGAAACCCGCCCGCTGAAGCTTTCCCACCAGCACAAACAACCACCTTTACATCCCAAAGTCTTGGGTTGTTGCGCAACAGCTGCACGCAGTCGGGGGGGGGGGGGGGACTCACTTGCAGGCAATTTGTCTCCAGGCCCGGGGAATGGCACACAGCATGACAGTGAAGGCACAGGCTGCCAGGGACGAGAAGAGGCAGAGGTACAGCGTTCCCTCCACGCCATCGTAGCACACCCCCACCATGGCGTCCAGGTAGTCCTGAAGGGGTCACGCACAAAACACAGCACAATGTCGACAGGCACAAGCTGGAATTTGCTGCCACGGGCCGACGAGTCCGGCATTATTCATGAAGAGACGCGCGGCTGAGAGCGCCGGTGTGCAGGGAACTCATTATACAGCACATTAGTCGGCGCACAGTTGCCTTCTCGCCTCCCAGTTTAACTTCCCTCCCGTTGACCCAGTTCTGCTGCCCTGACACCAAACAGAACACAGAACAAACCGACCTTATTCAGCCCCCTGCAGTCCAGCAGGGCGGTCAGCTGGTGCAGACTGGCCTCTGAGGAGTTCAGCAGGTGCTGCACGCCCAGAAGGTCCCTCTGCAGACACAAACGCTCGTCAAAAAACCCAATCGCTCGCGTCCGACACTGGTTTCCTGCCTGTGTGATACCTCGGCAGTGGGAAACAGCGGCACAGCGAACTGCAGGAGGCCCTGGATCTGGATCTGCATGGTGGTCAGGGACCTCTGGAAGACGGTTAAAGGCTGCAAACAAGGAATGACAGAGCAGAGCGATGCACACAGGCAGGATCTGAAGCTCGTTGTTCATCAGTAAAGTATCTGCTTCATTATAACAACTCCTGGAGCTCCCCTGTAGTGACGCCCGCCCGCCAGCAGGGGGCGAAGTGAGCCTCCACACCCACCCGTGCGGGTGATCACGTGATTCCTCCTCATTTTTTAAGATTCGGATTCTCAAATGAATAAATCAGCCACTTCTGCTGAAACAAAAAAACCCTCTAAAGTCTGAAGACGGTTCTCCCCCATGGGGAGCGGAGGAACGAGCGCACGTAAAACTCCCAACGCGGCGACTCTAAAGTCAGACCAGCGCCTTCGTTGTGATGGGGACGACGTTCTGGGCCGGAATAAACTGGGACAGGGGAGACGGATGGAGGAGGACAGCGGGGGGGGGGGCCCAGACGCTGACGCTGATAGAAAGAGATTGGAAGAAAAGGGGCAGGAGGGTTGCCCGGAGCAAAAGGATGGAGAGAGGAGAGGAGAGAGCGCACGAGGCCGTGCACGCTCACGTCCGACCCTCCTCAGGTCCTCCGACTGTCGGCTCGTCAGCAGCGATGAGCAATAACTCAGCAAAAAAAGGCAAAAATCAAAGAACCCCCCCCCCCAAAGGAGAACAGATCCGACGTTTGGCCGTTTCAGAGAGGATCACGAGATCCACGCGGAAAGAAGATCAAATTAAAGGTACATTCATTAGCTGTTTAGCGTCATTAAGGGGGGGGCAGAGCGGGATGGGGCAGGGTAGAGCGGGATGGGGGCGGGCAGAGCGTGATGGGGGCGGGACAGAGCGTGATGGGGGCGGGGCAGAGCGGGATGGGGCAGGGTAGAGCAGGGTGAGGGCGGGGCAGAGCGTGATGGGGGCGGGGCAGAGCGGGATTGGGCAGGGTAGAGCAGGGTGAGGGCGGGGCAGAGCGTGATGGGGGCGGGACAGATCTGGATGGGGGCGGGGCAGAGTGGGATGGGGCAGGGTAGAGCGGGATGGGGCGGGGCAGAGCGGGATGGGGGCGGGACAGAGCGGGATGGGGCGGGGCAGAGCGGGATGGGGGCGGGACAGATCTGGATGGGGGCGGGCAGAGTGGGATGGGGCGGGGTAGCGCGGGATGGGGGCGGGGCAGAGTGGGATGGGGCGGGGCAGAGCGGGATGGGGGCGGGGTCCTACCTGCTGGAAGGGGTTGGAGAGGCTCTGGTTGCAGAAAAGATAATAATGAAGAATATCTGCAGAAATCAGAGAGACACAGGGTGAGTGGGGAGGGGGGGGGGGGGGGTGCTGGCAGGAAGTGCTGCCGCCGCGGCGCCGAGCCTCACCGGTGCCGATGACGCCTTTGGTCTGGCTCAGGAGGAACCGGTCGGGGGCCACGCAGAAGTCGCTGGTGCCCTGAAACCAAGGAGAGGCGAGTGAGGATCAGAGCGGCTGGAGTTCTTTTTAGGGGGAAACGCCGCTAAGAAACGATCTTTCACCTTCGGTGCAGGTAAGAAACCCGCAGATGTGTGAAGGTCAAACGCCCCCTGGGACAAGACAAACACGCCCTGCAGAGCTCCGCCCCCCCAGACTGGGGCTTATGCTAACGAGCCGAATTCTCTGGCCAAACCTGAGCTGGTTTGTGAGAACGGACGCCCCCCAGCGAGCTGCGCTGGTTCCTGGGGCGAAAACAACCGTTCAGCACCCGTCAGGAACCAAGGCCCTTATTACCCCTCACAACTGCCCCTGCAGGTGCTCCAGTTTCCCGTCCACAGTCCAAACATCAAAGACTTCAACACCTGATCATCTGAGCACCAAGGTTCTGAGGAGCCGTGTGGTTCTCCCAGGCTCCGAGAGCCCAAAAGAGCCCCAACCACTTGCCCTGCTTTCCTACGCGCAGTATTGCCGGGCGTCCACCGGGGGCAGTTGTTTGGGACTGCAGATAAAAATAGATCATTTCAAGAGCAGCCAGTAATTATAGTCGGTTTTAAGATCAAAGGCTTCCTGCTCAGAAAACAACATGAGGACTCATCCAGGAGCAGCGTCTCCTGCTCTGTTCCTCTCATCCTGTGGTTCAAGTGAATCTTCTACAGGGTTTTTTGGACTAAAAACAGAAAAACACCAACACATCAAGCCTCCCTCTGCATCAAAGAGCAGCACAAAGAGGTCCGTCAACTGAGCGTGAAGCTCACATTAGCCTGGTGGAGGGGAAACGATGACAACTGCAGATTAACCCCCCCACCCCATTATCTCCTAACTTAGACCTCTACATGTTCGCTGTCCTCTTCACCCTGGAGTCAGAACATCAACAACTAATCTGAAGGAGCCTCAAAAAGCCTCTATAGGAGCCTCCAAAAGAGCCTCTAAAGGAGCCTCTATAGGAGCCTCTAAAGGAGCCTCTATAGGAGCCTCTATAGGAGCCTCTAAAGGAGCCTCTAAAGGAGCCTCTATAGGAGCCTCTAAAGGAGCCTCTATAGGAGCCTCTATAGGAGCCTCTAAAGGAGCCTCTATAGGAGCCTCTATAGGAGCCTCTATAGGAGCCTCTAAAGGAGCCTCTATAGGAGCCTCTATAGGAGCCTCTAAAGGAGCCTCTATAGGAGCCTCTAAAGGAGCCTCTATAGGAGCCTCTAAAGGAGCCTCTAAAGGAGCCTCTATAGGAGCCTCTAAAGGAGCCTCTATAGGAGCCTCTATAGGAGCCTCTATAGGAGCCTCTAAGGAGCCTCTATAGGAGCCTCTATAGGAGCCTCTATAGGAGCCTCTAAAGGAGCCTCTATAGGAGCCTCTAGAGGAGCCTCTAAAGGAGCCTCTATAGGAGCCTCTAGAGGAGCCTCTAAAGGAGCCTCTAAAGGAGCCTCTATAGGAGCCTCTATAGGAGCCTCTATAGGAGCCTATAAAGGAGCCTCTATAGGAGCCTCTATAGGAGCCTATAAAGGAGCCTCTATAGGAGCCTCTATAGGAGCCTCTATAGGAGCCTCTAAAGGAGCCTCTATAGGAGCCTCTATAGGAGCCTCTATAGGAGCCTATAAAGGAGCCTCTATAGGAGCCTCTATAGGAGCCTCTAAAGGAGCCTCTATAGGAGCCTCTATAGGAGCCTCTATAGGAGCCTGCTGGAACCTTCTCTCACATCGGTCGTGTACTTGTCCTGATGTAACTGCAGGATAAAGAAATCTGACGGAAACGCTCCTAAACAAAGATGTTACTGATGCTAAATGCTACGTGGACTGGTTATACTGGGAGGGGAGGCTAAATGGACTGGTTATAGTGGGAGGGAGGCTAAATGGACTGGTTATAGTGGGAGGGGAGGCTAAATGGACTGGTTATAGTGGGAGGGAGGCTAAATGGACTGGTTATACTGGGAGGGAGGCTAAATGGACTGGTTATAGTGGGAGAGAGGCTAAATGGACTGGTTATAGTGGGGGAGGGAGGCTAAATGGACTGGTTATACTGGGGAAGGGAGGCTAAATGGACTGGTTATACTGGGGGAGGGAGGCTAAATGGACTGGTTATAGTGGGAGAGAGGCTAAATGGACTGGTTATACTGGGAGGGAGGGAGGCTAAATGGACTGGTTATAGTGGGAGGGAGGCTAAATGGACTGGTTATAGTGGGAGGGAGGCTAAATGGACTGGTTATTAAGATTAAGATGGACTTTATTCATCCCCGTGGGGAAATTGAATCGAATTGAATTGAATTGAATTGAATTATAGTGGGAGGGAGGCTAAATGGACTGGTTATAGTGGGGGAGGGAGGCTAAATGGACTGGTTATAGTGGGGGAGGGAGGCTAAATGGACTGGTTATAGTGGGGGAGGGAGGCTAAATGGACTGGTTATACTAGGAGGGAGGCTAAATGGACTGGTTATAGTGGGGGAGGGAGGCTAAATGGACTGGTTATACTGGGGAAGGGAGGCTAAATGGACTGGTTATACTGGGGGAGGGAGGCTAAATAGACTGGTTATACTGGGGGAGGGAGGCTAAATGGACTGGTTATAGTGGGAGGGAGGCTAAATGGACTGGTTATACTGGGGAAGGGAGGCTAAATGGACTGGTTATACTGGGGAAGGGAGGCTAAATGGACTGGTTATAGTGGGGGAGGGAGGCTAAATGGACTGGTTATACTGGGGAAGGGAGGCTAAATGGACTGGTTATACTGGGGGAGGGAGGCTAAATGGACTGGTTATACTGGGGGAGGGAGGCTAAATAGACTGGTTATACTGGGGGAGGGAGGCTAAATGGACTCACCACGGCGATGGCCAGGTCAGCTCCCAGTGAGGCCCAGCTCAGGACCAGCGTCAGCACCCCGAACACCATCATCCTGCAGAGGAAACAACAGGTGTCACACGTCTCCATGGCAACAGCGTCGCCCTGGGAATGACGCTGTCGTACGTTTGCTGTAAAGTTAGCGGCTAACTACGATGCTAACTACGCATCGTTAGCTGGTTTCCCTTCAACTGCTTCAACAGAAACGCTGCCGACAAACGAGACGATTGTGAGGGAGGAAAGAGGAAAAAAGGGGAATTCCGGGGAAAATCCCAACCACATGGGTGTTTCCTCCAGAGGGATCCTGTCGGGAAGATCCCGGGATCTTCGTGGATCACATTCCTGGAAGCAGAGCAGCTGTGGTGGAAGGAAGTGCTTCAAGGAGTGACCTCACTGGCAGGTCAGAGGTCAACCCTCCCTCCCCCGTTACCAAGGCAACATCTGTGGAATCAATCGTTCCCACAGACGCTGCTCCGATAAAAACGGGACATTTCGGAATGCTGGGGAAATTTTCAGCGAGTCCTTTCCTGAAGGGAGGGAGAAAAGTACTTTTTTAGGAAGTTTTCAAAGGGGTTTTGGTTGGATGTTTGTTTTCTGGGGGATAAACTGAGGGACAGACGTCCAGGCCGAGGACACGTCCTCCTCCGCTGTGGAAAAGGAGGAGGGGCGGAGCTTCACGGAGCCGGGACAAAAGTGGTGAGAGGAGCAACATCAGCTCCGTCTTTCACATCGAGCAGCGTGAAGCCAAACGAGCAGGAGGACAACATGTCCTCAGATGTCCCACAGCCAGGACCAAGTTCTGCTCCTGCTCTGTGGAAGATGGATCCTGATTCAGGTTCAGTTGTGGAACCTCAAAGGCTCAAATCAGTGGACAGGAGGGTGGACAGCAGGGTGGACAGGAGGGTGGACAGCAGGCTGGACAGGAGGGTGGACAGCAGGGTGGACAGGAGGGTGGACAGCAGGGTGGACAGGAGGGTGGACAGCAAGGTGAACAGGAGGGTGGACAGCAGGGTGGACAGGAGGGTGGACAGCAAGGTGGACAGCAGGGTGGACAGGAGGGTGGACAGCAAGGGGGACAAGAGGGTGGACAAGAGGGTGGACAGCAAGGGGGACAAGAGGGTGGACAGCAGGGTGGACAGGAGGGTGGACAGCAGGGTGGACAACAGGGTGGACAGCAGGGTGGACGGCAAGGTGGACAGCAGGGTGGACACGAGGGTGGACAGCAGGGTGGACAGGAGGGTGGACAGGAGGGTGGACAGCGGGGTGGACAGCAGGGTGGACAGCAGGGTGGACAGCAGGGTGGACGGCAAGGTGGACAGCAGGGTGGACAGCAGGGTGGACAGGAGGGTGGACAGCAGGGTGGACAACAGAGTGGACAGCAGGGTGGACAACAGGGTGGACAGCAAGGTGGACAGCAGGGTGGACAGCAGGGTGGACAGCAAGGTGGACAGCAGGGTGGACAGTGGGGTGGACAGCGGGGTGGACAGGAGGGTGGACAGCAGGGTGGACAACAGGGTGGACAGCAGGGTGGACAGCGGGGTGGACAGCAAGGTGGACAGCAGGGTGGACAGCGGGGTGGACAGGAGGGTGGACAGCAGGGTGGACAACAGGGTGGACAGCAGGGTGGACAACAGGGTGGACAGCGGGGTGGACAGGAGGGTGGACAGCAGGGTGGACAACAGGGTGGACAGCAGGGTGGACAGTGGGGTGGACAGGAGGGTGGACAGCAGGGTGGACAACAGGGTGGACAGCAGGGTGGACAGCAGGGTGGACAGTGGGGTGGACAGGAGGGTGGACAGCAGGGTGGACAACAGGGTGGACAGCAGGGTGGACAGCAGGGTGGACAGTGGGGTGGACAGGAGGGTGGACAGGAGGGTGGACAGCAGGGTGGACAGCAGGGTGGACAGTGGGGTGGACAGGAGGGTGGACAGGAGGGTGGACAGCAGGGTGGACAACAGGGTGGACAGGAGGGTGGACAGGAGGGTGGACAGCAGGGTGGACAGCGGGGTGGACAGGAGGGTGGACAGGAGGGTGGACAGCAGGGTGGACAGCAGGGTGGACAGCGGGGTGGACAGCAGGGTGGACAGCAGGGTGGACAGCAGGGTGGACAACAGGGTGGACAGGAGGGTGGACAGGAGGGTGGACAGCAGGGTGGACAGCGGGGTGGACAGGAGGGTGGACAGGAGGGTGGACAGCAGGGTGGACAGCAGGGTGGACAGCGGGGTGGACAGGAGGGTGGACAGGAGGGTGGACAGCAGGGTGGACAGGAGGGTGGACAGGAGGGTGGACAGGAGGGTGGACAGGAGGGTGGACAGCAGGGTGGACAGGAGGCTCTCTCACATCAGATGAAGGAGTCACATTAAAGAGTCACTGTAAACCTGCGTTAGCAGCACATGCTAACACGGCGCTAACCCTCTCACCCTGTCTGAGCACCAGAACCAGAACCTCCAGAATCACTCGAACACCTTCAGGTTCTGCAGAGCCGCTTCCTGAACGTTCCGGCTGGAAGAGTCGTGTCTGCTAGCACACGCTAATGCTAGCAGGTCAGAAGGCTAATCCACTGTGGACTCAATCCACCCCCACGCTAACCAGGGCATGACTTGGGGGTGTGTGTGTGTGAGTGTGTGTGTGTGTGTGTGAGTGTGTGTGTGTGTGGGTGTGTGTGTGTGAGTGTGTGTGTGTGTGTGTGTGTGTGTGTGTGTGAGTGTGCATCTGTGTGTGTGTGTGTGTGTGGTTAGTAGGGCAGGATCGGAGCAGCTCTTCTCCTGACTGGCTGATTCAGTGAGACAGAGTCTACTGGGCCGGGGGAGCGAGGCCTGGCCGGAGGTCTCGGCGCTTTTCAGCATAAAAATAAACGCTTCCGAGCGGGGAGACGGAATCAGGTGGATCTCTGCCGCTGATGCCAGAGACAGCTGGAAAGACACAGGTGACACAGGACGCTTCACTCTGAGCGGCTGAACTGGGAGTACTGGGAATACTGGGAGTACTGGGAGCACTGGGAGCGCGCTCATCCCGCCGCTGGCACCGGGACAACAGGACTGGTGTTTGCACAGGGATGAGGTCTCACGCTAGTCGCTAAAGTCTCCGGCAAATTCCCACGGGAAAAGAAAGCCAGCTAGCGCGGCATGCTAACGCCGCTCGCTAAGAGACCCGGTAACTGAAGCTGGTCCACCAGGGGCCCGTCGGACTCACGTGGTCAGCAGCCAGCGGGACTGTTTGGCCAGGCCCAGACAGGCCAGCAGGCAGATGATCAGGTCCACGATGAGGAGCAGCAGGTAGGAGAGCCACCTGCAGGGACAGACAGAACCAGGACACGTCAAGACCCGTTCGCTGGGCTCCAGGACGCCTCCGTTAGCCTCCTGAGCTTCAAACTGAGCTTCAAACTAGCCTCCGTTAGCGGCAGCCGCCAGCGGCACGCATCCAACCCGAGCTAATGCTGCTAATCAGTCGCACCAGCAGTCACGTGCGGCGCCTGCACATGCACGTTGTGAACACGCGTGCGCACGGGTCCCGCACAAGGGCGCTGCTCGGCGCCGCCGACGTCGCGTCCGCGGCTTAATTAGCGCTCAGGAAGCAGCGCGGCGGGATGGGAACATTCATAATGGAAGAGCACGCGCAGAAGTCTGCGTTGTGCTGCTCCAGATGTGCACGTGTGAGGCAGAAATGCTAAAAATACCACAGACTAACTGGACTCAGAGCTCCTGCACGCTAGCAGCACGTTACATTTCAGCTAGCTGGTGTTCACGGGTCAGTAGGAGGTCTCATTAGCATGCTAATGTCGCTAAAGCCGTGGACAAAATATGTCTGGAAAGTCCCGGAGACGCCTGGGCGACGCGTGGTAATTAGCCCTGGTCTCAACAGCTGGACGCACCTGCGCGCTGAGACCCACCTGTGCCTCACCTGTAGTACTCGATGTTGGCCGTGTGGTCGGCGACGGACGCCAGGTCCATCTCGGCCTCCGCCCAGTCCGGCAGACCCAGCAGCTGCTTGATCACGTTGTCGGCCATCTGCTGCATGAACCTCAGCGTCTGCACGTAGTCGCCCCGCGTGGCGAAGATCTCGTCCAGCCGGGCCAGGTGCAGGTGCAGGCCGCTCCTCATGCTGCCCATGGTGCCGCTCACCTGGGGCGACGGAGAGAAGGGGGCGGGGCCAGGCGTGAGTGTTGATGATTGAGTTCCCCTCAAATGGTCAAAGATGGTGGGGACGTAGCTAGCATGAACACTTCGCATGCGTTAGCCGAGGGATTAGTGGTTGAAGCTTAGTGGGTCTCAAGTGTTCTGAATTCTTGTTGTTCGTTCAACAGAGAGCAGAGATTTTCATGCTCTAACTGAGAGGGCGGCCCCCTCCTCCCCACAGGTCAAAGGTCAAAGGTGAGGGAGGGAGGGACCGCGGGAGAAGGATGGAATACTAAGATTGTGGAGGCGGAGAGGTTCCGCTGGAGACGACGGGTCAGAGACATTCAGACTTTCCTGATGCTTCAGGACAGAAACTGGTGGCTTGTTGGGCAAACTAGCATCAAACTAGCATCAAACAGAGCTTCAAACTGAGCTTCAAACTAGCATCAAACTGAGCTTCACACTAGCATCAAACTGAGCTTCAAACTGAGCTTCAAACTAGCATCAAACTAGCATCAAACTGAGCTTCAAACTAGCATCAAACTGAGCTTCAAACTAGCATCAAACTGAGCTTCAAACTAGCTTCAAACTAGCTTCAAACTAGCATCAACCTGGCATATCTGCGAGGAGGGGGAGGGGCAGAGCAGGGAGGGGGAGGGGCAGAGCGGGGGGGAGGGGCAGAGCAGGGAGGGGGAGGGGCAGAGCAGGGAGGGGGAGGGGCGCCTCATTAAATATAAATACTCTTGTTCCCCGTGTTTCGCCTCTGCACGCCGCCGCTGGTGAACCAACGCCACGCGCAGGAGTGCTGTTTGGACCCGTAACCTGGAACCCTCCGCCGACCCGCCGGGTCCGCGTGGTCACGACGGGCGCCGTCGAGCATTTCAGCCGCTTCAGGCTCAGTTTCTCAGCTCATCCACCCACAGACGCTTCACATCCACTCTGGGAACGATGAGGACTGTCCCTTCCCGTTTGGCCCCCCTGAACGGCCCCCGAGGCCAATCAGACGCCCTCCCCCATCAGCTAGCCCCGCCCCCGGCTCACGGTTGGTTCGGGGGGGTGGACTGTGGGAACACTGGGCTCTTTGTGCCAGGACTTGTTAACAGTCCGGGGGGGGCAGCGAGCTGACGGCACGACTTGGATGCACTTCCTGTTTCCCTGATAGGCTAACGCGTCCATGCTAGCATTACCACGCCTGGGAGAATAATCCCCACTGGTGTCCTCTCGCACTCGCTCCCAGATTTAAATATTTATAGCGCGTCAGTCAGGCAGCGACGCAGAGCCCCGCGTTAGCATGTGAGCGCGGCCTCCTTACCCGTGCCTGGCAGGCCCGCGGAGGCGCTAAGTGGCTCGCATCCCGCCGCATTAATCTGCATCATCACAGATGGACACGTAATCCCCGCTCTTCAGTGGCGGCGGCGGCGGCGTGGGCGCCGCCACGAGCTCGGCTCCATCAACAGCCTATAAATAAACAGTCCGTCACGGTTTCAGATCGGCCGCTAATCGCCGCTAACGTGAATCCCGTCGACTCGTGAAAGTCTTCGCTCAGGTGGAATTTTACGCTCCATCGTCGCTAATCTCGGATTAGGCTAATCCGCGCGTTTTCATCGGACCGCTGCCGTCCGATGCCGACACAGATCAGGACGCAAATCCCAGAATCCCCGACGGGGCGCCAAATCTGCTGAGTCAGCAGGAGCCTTTTATTGGGGCTGAGGTGACTCAGCAACCGGCAGCTAGCATGCTAGCATTAGCCTGCCTATACGGCCGCGGTTTACCTACCAGGCTGTCCACTCCACCCAGTGTGTGGTTGGCGTTGTAGAAGGAGTAGGTCAACTGGTACACGCCGTCATTAGCCTCGCTGTTGCCATAGAAACCCACACCCACGGCGATGCTGAGGGGGAGATGAGAACAGTTGTTAAACGCCCAATTAGCGACACGACGGCTGCGGCGGACGGCAACCAAAGAGCGCCAACGCGAGCAGCAGCTAGCTCCGCCCCCGCGGCGGTGCTAGCCTGGCGCCCGATGAGGCGTCTGGAAGAGGACGGCAACGTCTCGGCTAACGCTAGCATCGGCTAACGCTAGCATCGGCTATCGTTAACAGCAGTTACATTTGAACACAAGCGACACGTTTCAAGCTTATGTTCGCTAAGCTAACGGCTAAATGTGGCTGTCGCCCAAGCGCCACTGAGACCTTTTTGGTTCTTTGGTTCAACAAACTGGAGAGAAGAGGTCAAAGGTCAGACAGCCAGGAGGAGCAGAGCATCACTTCCAGCGGCGCTCCGCATGTTCCGGATTAGGATCAGAGCAACATTAGGATCCGATGATCCGACATCAGCGTTGTTTTCTAATCTCATTAAAGCTGGAATGGAGCTTCATTAACCCCAAAACACCTCACTGTCCTTCCTGTCCTGTCTGTCCTTCCTGTCCTGTCTGTCCATTCTGTCCTGTCTGTCCTTACTGTTCTGTCTGTCCTTCCTGTCCTGTCTATCCATTCTGTCCTTCCTGTCCTGTCTGTTCATTCTGTCCTTCCTGTCCTGTCTGTCCTTCCTGTCCTGTCTATCCATTCTGTCCTTCCTGTCCTGTCTGTCCATTCTGTCCTTCCTGTTCTGTCTGTCCTTCCTGTCCTGTCTGTCCATTCTGTCCTTCCAGCAGGTCTGAGAGGGACACACTCGGACCTCATGCTGCTGATGACCTCTGACCTCGCGCTAATGATGGACAACGGCCCTGTTACTGAGCTTTATGCTAATGAGCTAGCGCCTGGGGAGCATTTGAGGATGAAGAAGAAGAAGAAATGGCTGATGAAGATGACTCGGCTGCGGATTCTCGACTCCCTAAACCCAAACGGGCCTGGCGGGTGATGGCCCATCCCCGAGTAGAGAGGGCACGTAAATAATTAGCATCGTTAGCATACGGAGGCTACGGAACATGAGCCCATTCAGGCTCTCCTGAAAAGAGCTGTTCTACGAGGCTCCAGGCGTGATTTAATAAAAAAGTGGCATCTAAAACATCTCACATGACTGGGAGACCCCCCCACCACACACACACACACACACACACACACACACACCCTCCCCCCCAGCCACAGAATTCAATTAACTGCCCCGTGGGGACGCAACATCTCGCTGACGTGCAACTTCTGCCCAGTTACGCAACTGCTGCTTCAGACTTTGGTCTCTGTAAACACAGCACGAGGTCGGTAGCCGATGCTAGCAGGGGCGCTACCACGGGTGTTAGCAGAGGCACTAGCAGGGGCGCTAGCAACACTACTAGCGCTCTTATTACTGTGATGTCATTTCTGAGGGACAGGAAGGTTTCTGCTGGTCTTGCGGGGCCTCACACGCCAGCAGATGTCTGAGAGGCTGGAACGTGAGGACCAGGGGGAGCTAAGCTAACGCTGGAGCACCCACGCCGTTGGTGGTGTCAGCTGGGATCAGGACTGATTCGGGATCAGGACTGATTCGGGATCAGGGCTGACGAGGCCCTGGAGCCTAAACAAACCCCACAAACCATTTAACGAGGTATCGGAGCAGTTCGCTGCCCATTTAACGAGGTATCGGAGCAGTTCGATGACATTTAACGAGGTATCGGAAGAGTTCGATGCCCATTTAACGAGGTATCGGAACAGTTCGATGCCCATTTAACGGTGTATCGGAGCAGTTCGATGCCCATTTAACGAGTTATCGGAGCAGTTCGATGACATTTAACGATCTATCGGAGCAGTTCGCTGCCCATTTAACGAGGTATCGGAGCAGTTCGATGACATTTAACGATCTATCGGAGCAGTTCGCTGCCCATTTAACGAGGTATCGGAGCAGTTCGATGACATTTAACGATGTATCGGAGCAGTTCGATGCCCATTTAACGATGTATCGGAGCAGTTTGATGCCTTATACTGGTTATATACTGGTTATATACTGGTCCCACTGGTTATACTGGTTATATACTGGTCCCACTGGTTATATGCTGGTTATATACTGGTCCCACTGGTTATATACTGGTTCCCTACTGAGTCCACTGGTTATATACTGGTTATATACTGGTTATATACTGGTCCCACTGGTTATATGCTGGTTATATACTGGTCCCACTGGTTATATGCTGGTTATATACTGGTCCCACTGGTTATATACTGGTCCCACTGATTATACTGGTTATATACTGGTTATATACTGGTTATATACTGGTCCCACTGGTTATATGCTGGTTATATGCTGGTTATATACTGGTCCCACTGGTTATATGCTGGTTATATACTGGTCCCACTGGTTATATACTGGCTGCTCATCATCTGTTTCTTCTTCTTCAACATTGAGGTTAAATTGTAGAAACTGCAGCAGGAAGTTGGAACGAAAGAAAAAACGAGTTTTGTAGGTTTGTTTTGGTTTTGGAGCCGCGGACGCAGGCGGACGTGGAGGAGAGGCGGCGGCGTCTCACCAGGTGAGGAGGGCGGCGGCCACGGCCGACCAGGTGACGCAGCAGGAGCCCGCCTTCTTGCTCTGGTCCTCCTCGTCTCTGCGGCAGCAGCACAGGCAGCTCAGGTAGACGGCGAGACCCAGCAGGTTGAGGCCCAGGCCGGCGGCCGCCACGCAGCCCAGGAACATCAGGGCCTGTGGAGACAGACAGGAAGTGGGGGCGTTCCCAGTCAAGGAGCGTTCCAAGATGTTGGATCCCAACAACGAACTTCTGGAACGTCAAGCTAGCGGAGATGCAGAAAAGCCCCAAAACATCGTTGCCGTTGCTAGTGACAAAAGGGTCACGTGACCTGACGACCAGCTGACCTCGGGGTCACGTGACCCCTGTGAAGCCACTGATGAGACGGCGCTAGTTAGCGACCGGGCTAAGCAGTTTGGTCTGCTGAAGGTTTTCCTGGTGATAATATCCGACCCGCTCCCCGGCTCGGGTCGTCGCCCCCGGAGATCCTGACTCTTTCCGGCAGAGTGCGCTCGGCTGGGCGACCATTACGACTGAGTAATGCGACCCGTGTTTTATTCATGAGGCGAGGGGGGGGGGGGGGGGCGCCTGGTTTGGGACTCGTCTCACTGCTTCTCTCGAGCTAACTGGGACACTCGTGCAGCCTGGACTGGGATCCTTCCCCTGGGGGGTGTGGAGAGTTCACGGGTTTGACGCTACGCCCCTGAGACAAAGGAAACCCACCCCCACCGCTTCAGTGAAAGAGACGGGGGGGGGGGGGAGGTCCGAGTGTGCATCAGTGCGTGGATCATCCAGCCAATAGAGCGATTAGCCCCATGCTAATGACGGGCTTCCAGCACACACGGGACTGATCAGGGTGAAGAACCGAGGGGGGGGGGGACGTCTCTCCGCTGGAGGGGCGCCCTAAAGGAGCAGCCGGGTCCACGGGTACCCAGAACCCTCCGGTAACGCCAGCAGAACACGTTTGCTCCTATAAAACCCGTTTTTTTTTTATGCAACAGTGAGTAAATCTGTAAACGGGTTAAAACTTAACCAGCGGCAGCAGATTCCAGGTTTGGCAGCAACAGGAAGTGAGAGGGGAAGTCAGATGGAGCCGGACCTGCTGACCCACACATGACGCAGACACATGGGCTCAGGACGTGCACGCCCACGCGGTCCCGGACCCCGTCCTGTTCCGGGCCGGGCTTCCTCGGACGTTAGCCTCGGGCCCCCCGACGCTGGGAGCAGCGGAATGGGTGGTCTCCACGGCAACCGGGGGAGCACGTCGGGAACATGTGGGGCCTCCTCGCCAGGGCGTCCTTGTCTCAGCGAGAGGACGGTTGGAAGCTAACCAGCGCCGCTCCGCTACCACTTAGCGGCTCGTTCTCCCAAAAACGTGAACGCCAGCGAGAGACGAACACTCGAGTATTGTCGGCGTAAAGGAATTAGAGAAGTGGTCAGGTGATCCCGCTGGCATTCCCAGGCCCGGAAAAGTACCAGCAGGGACGTGAGCCGAGGACAGAGGAGGCTTGGAAAAACTGCAACCCCTCACATTCCAGCGCACGCCGACCCGGAGCCCGTGAGGGGGTCCGTGTGGACCGGCGTGCTCCAGCGAGCCGGCGCCGTTAAAGACGCGCCGCCGCCGCCGCAGAGGTCGGTCCAGAGGGGACGAGGCTCATTTCAGATCCTCGTTAGGAGGCTCCACCATAACGAGCAACTTGTGTCCAACCACAGCTAATCTATTAGCCGCTGCGGCGGTTTAGCCTCCCGGCGCAGGAGCGGATCAGATAAAATGCTAATTAAACTGCGGTGGTGGGAAAACGTCCCGCTAATATTCCGACTGTGAGGAAGTGGAGGCGGACGCGTGGACAGGAAGTCCACGTCTGCAGGTGAGATGGTGGACAGGAAGTCCACGTCTGCAGGTGAGACGTCTCCACAGGTGACGTAGAAGAGGCGGGAGCTGGAGGTCAAACGTGTCGCTCGGCATCGCCGTTGCCACGGTTACGCCCCGTAGATCCGCACCATTTATTTCTGCTGCTCTAGTTCTTGTCACCATCTGGACTCCTGCTCAGGGGCCCCAGGGGGCCTTAAGGGTCTGAGTGGACTAACCGGAGGTCCCAGCACTGGATCCCAGCAGTGGATCCCACTAGTGGATCCCAGGTCAATCACAACTCTGGAGTCCTGGTCCCTGCCTGAACTCACCTCTCTTCCGGATCCGCTACAGAAACAACGAACACGGGGCCAATGTTGGAACAACCCCCCTCGCGGGGACATTTCTGGCATCGAGCCACGTGACTTTAGTTCAGGGCGCAATGATGAACAGAATCTGAGACCAGAGGTTTGACGACCCCGTCCCTGCCCCCCCACCGACCTGCTGGTAGTTCTCCTCCTCAGGCAGGAAGCTGTTATCAACCGGCTGAAACCTCAAGTTGACGTGAGGGAAATTGTGGAGCCAGTAGGTCCACCAGGGCGCGATGTAATCCACCCGAGCCGAAGACATCCCTGCCGGACAGCAAAAGTTCGGCTGCAGCCTAAATTAGCCTCTTCTACCCGGAGCGGAGGTCCTAATCCCGTCTCATGTCAGACAAAGGCGACGGGGAAACGCACGCGCGGCGGTGGGAACGCTCCGAGCCGCGCATGGGGCCAAAAGACGTCCGAGAGGCTCCGGAGAGGCGGCGGCGCCGGTGCCGAGCAGGATCCGAGAGGACTCGCATGAAACGCGGCGATACCCGCAGCGCCTTCCGGGACCCTCTCCGCGGTCCGACTGACTGGCCGCTGCTCGAAACGCGCACGTCTCTGGAGCGCGCCGAGGACGCGGGAGCGCGCGCCGCCCGGGCGGGTTCGGGATGTGGGACAGTGACGCGCTCACCCGACAGGTCCGAGGACGCGGCTCCGCCAGACACCGACTGCGGCCCCGCCCAGCGGTCGACAGGCGCCATTACACCACAGCGCCGAGCTCACGCGCTTTAGTTTAAATCAATCAAATCAAACCAAATCTTTATTTATACAGCGTCTGTTACAATCAAAACTGTTTCAAAGCGCTTTCCAGAATCCCAGGTCCTGACCCCAGACAAGCAACAGTGGCAGGAAAACTCCCCTTTAACAGGAAGAAACCTGGAGCAGGACCAGGCTCATGTAGGGGACCCTCCTGCTGATGGGGGGGGGGGGAGGAGAGGAGAGGAGAGGAGGGGGGGGAGAGGAGAGGAGGGAAGAGGAGAGGAGAGGAGGGAAGAGGAGAGGAGAGGAGAGGAGAGGGAGGGGAGGGGAGAGGAGAGGAGGGAAGAGGAGAGGAGAGGAGAGGAGAGGAGATGAGGAGAGGGAGAGGAGAGAGGGGAGGAGATGAGGAGAGGGAGAGGAGAGGAGAGGGGGCAGAGGAGAGAGGGGAGGAGATGAGGAGAGGGAGAGGGAGAAGAGAGGAGAGGAGAGGGAGAAGAGAGAGGAGAGGAGAGGAGCGGAGAGGACAAGAGAAGAGAGGGAGAGGGAGAGGAGAGGAGGAGAGGGAGAGGAGAGGACAAGAGAAGAGAGGGAGAGAAGAGAGGGAGAGGAGAGGAGAGGAGAAGAGAGGGAGAAGGAGAGGAGAAGAGAGGAGAGGGAGAAGAGAGAGGAGAGGAGAGGAGAGAGGGGAGGAGAAGAGAGGAGAGGGAGAGGAGAGGGAGAAGAGAGAGGGAGAAGAGAGGAGAGGGAGAGGAGAGGGAGAAGAGAGGGAGAGGGAGAGGAGAGAGGGGAGGAGATGAGGAGAGGGAGAAGAGAGAGGAGCGGAGAGGAGAGGACAAGAGAGGGAGAGGACAAGAGAAGAGAGGGAGAGGGAGAGGAGAGGGGAGGAGAGGAGAGGGAGAAGGAGAGGAAACCATGACCCAGTGGGGTGACAGAGGCCTGTCAGGTGATCATGTTTCCGGACCCCGGCAGCCTTGGCCTATAACAGCATCGCTAAGATGTGACCTAATGATTAGACGACCCCCTAAGTATGATAATCTGTCTGTCTATGATAGTAACTGGAACTACTGAATTAGTAACAATAAGCTTTTTCAACGAGGTAGGTTTTGAGTCTGATCTTAAAAGTAGCGATGGAGTCAGCCATAGCAGGGGGGCCTGGACAGGGAGCTGGTTCCATAGCAGGGGGGCCTGGACAGGGAGCTGGTTCCATAGCAGGGGGGCCTGGTAGCTAAATGCTCGCCCCCCATTCTACTCCTAGAGACTCTGGGAACCACAAGTAGACCAGCATTCTGAGAGCGGAGCGGTTTATTGGGCTGGTAAGGTGTCACTAGCTCCTCCAGGTAGGATGGAGCTAGGCCTCTGAGGACCTGGTAGGTCAGAAGAAGGGTTTTAAAAATTATTCTAAATTTAACAGGCAGCCAATGAAGAGACGCCAGTACAGGAGTCATGTGACCTCTGTGGTCAATACCTGTCAGAACCATGGCTGCAGCATTTTGGATCAGCTGGAGGCCTCTTAAAGACTTAAATCAAAATCTAATTTCATTCTGCGGCTTATTAGGATCCGGTTCCAATTCCAACAGTGGGGGTGGGTTCAGACTGGACCCCTTAGCTTATTCATAAAGATCAACCCTTAAACGGCTTTAAAGGACAACAGGACACACGTGTCGGGAGTTTTTCCAATTTTTATTACAATTATCTGTACATCGTGGTTTTACTTGAGCTCCTTCACAGCCAGACCTGCAACAAAGAAAACGCCATTACAACCATCACACTGGGGTTCGGTGCACACACACACACACACACACACGTGCAATTAGAACCTACAGGACTCCAACCACAGACATTAAACACAAGCGGCAGCACCAAAGCAACACCTGCTTTAAAATGAATCCCAACAGAGCATTTAACTGATAAATAACCCCCCAAATTAATGAAGCTGTTGCAGATCTGTAACACGACTGCGCAGCTCTTCGTCCTGCTCCCATCGTGTCTTAATAATCATTTAATTCTGACTCGGTTTCCCCTCATATGAGCAGAATCACGGCACCGACCTGGAGGCAGGGACTGCTTGAGCTTCTCGGCCTTCTCCTTGTCTGTGATGACCAGGGTGTACAGGTACCTGCTGCAGCGCACCTTGAACTTTACATTGTCCTTGTTCTTCTTGATCTTTACGGCTGCAGGACAACAAAGGACACGTTTACAGCTGGGGAAATCGTCTAAATGTGACGCTAGTGCACAAGTGTCCACTTCCTAGAGCGAACAATGGCTGGTGTGTCCAGGAAAGGATGAGACTTACACTTGGCATCCTTCCTCCTGGCTGTCAGCAGGAAATCTTTGATTTCTTCAATCTTGCGAGGCTGCGAGGACACACAAATGAATTAATTTATGTGAATAATAACGTGCAGGAACGCGGGGGAAGCCTGGCCGGGCAGGAAGGTGGTGTTAGGGGACCGGTGGAACTGAAATCTCCGCGTGGAAGTCGAAACTCAGCACTTGGTCCATCGTTACTCTTGCAAGACTGTGATGCATCACGAGCACGTCAGCCTGAGATGTTTGGACGTCTTGCTAATGGCTAATGCTAAACTCTGTTCAGCCAAGTTGTGGCGAGTTTTGGACCCCCTCTAACAGAGTGGAGGCAGAAAAACAGAAAAGGGAATTACAAAGAGCCAGATTAAACGTAGAAATGGCCTGTTTGGCCTTCGTTTCGAGTCCTAATTCCCCGAAAACAAGCGTGTCCGTGAGCATTGACAGCCTGTTGGCTAACGATGTTAGCTACATGCTATAGTGCTAAGCAGCTACGCCGGAGCCGGGAGAGGCATTATAGCTCAAATTCTACATCCACACGTCGCAGAATAGCTTTGCGTTTTAATTATAAGGTGGACAACGTCGCCAACGACTCAGAAGCGGCTCTTTTAGCCCCAGGAAGAGGACTTACCATGCTGCCTTGTGACCGGACAGAGCGCTGGGAAAGAGCAGAGAAAAGACGTGAGACAAATTATCGCAACGAAAATAACTTGCAGAAAGGAGATTCTTGTGCAGTCGCGAAGCTGCTTTTACGCATAATTATTAACTGATTGGAAGAACGACGCTATATTTAGCGTCTAACAGGATGGTTAATGATACAAAAGGGAGATATTTATGGTAAACTCACTCAGTCTGCCAAAGAGGGGATGAAAGGGGCGGAACTTCCGGTTTCAGACGTCTTTATAAAAGGCTACGGAGAGCATGAAGGGACAATTAAAACGTCAAAGGCGAAAATAATGAATTATATTGCTAAATTCTTACCTTCTTATAGCAAAAGAATACAAAATGAACAGATTTTTCACTAACATTGTAGGAAATGTCAACACAAAGGAAGAGCCCATTAAATGTGCTGATGTTCCAAAGCCATGGAGCTTTAGTGATCAAGCAACCTACGATAATATGGGTTTAAGTCACCAAATGTGGGGAAATGACCTGCTTGGAAAGTTGCACTCAGTGCTTTCTTTTTTGCTTGTTATGCTTTCTAAAAATGTGTTATGCCATTTATTCAATATTTATCTGTTTACACACAGAACGACATCCATCATACAATATACAAGGACACAAAATTGAAAAATGAATTTATCTTTATAGTCAAATATGAGTGGGACTGGACCTGATGTTCTGCTGCACTGTATGGAGGCCATCCTTATGTTGGGTCCTCATAAATAATCATGTATTTAGTCATGTGTGGCAACACTCAACACAAACAAGCAGCTCTTTTTGTGATCCAGCTGGTGAAATGAATTCTCGGAGAATGCGCATTTCACTGCATGTTAATGAGCCGGAGGCAGCTATTCACCTCCGGAACTGCACATTTGTCACCCTCCATTCTCGGTATACAATAGCCACTGGGCTGAATAATCCATATTCGGAGATTGTGAACGCCTGTCAAAGTTAGAAAAAGAGTCATTTAAAAACAGATGAATTAATTAAGATAAAATACTTGACCTTCAGCGAGCGGCAACACTGCAGGCGTGTGCGATTCAATAGAATCGATGTTTTCTTTGGCGTTTTATTCAAAAACAGAATCAATTCTTTATTTTCCTCATCAACGTTTATTCCGGGCTTGAAGGTTAAGTGTCACATGACGAGTTTTCTCTCCACAAACCCAAATTCGACTGTTAGAAACTCCTATTTTGTCAGTTTTGCTGCTGCTCCCACGTCTCTCCCCCCTCCCGCCAGACTTCAGCCCACAGACCCAATTTGTTTCTGACACGACCGTTTTGTGGGGTTTTATTTCTGCAGCAGCAGAAACGTTCTTTTGTTGCCAACTGTAAATTATTGCTGAGAAGAAGCTAAGCTGGAAAACACATGCGCTCCTGACTTACGGGTTCAATTATCTTCAGCTGTCAATACTATAAATCAAAACGTTCCCAGGGAGAAAAAAATGATAAAAAATAAATAAATCAACTTTTAGTGTAAGAATTTGCAGTTAATGGGAAAAGTTAATGGTCCAGTCGTGCGGAAGTCCTGAAATGACAGGCAAGGAAATGTACCGACGCTGTGGGGTTCGGAATCACAAGAAATGGCTCCTTAATGAACTCCAGCCTGTTTCCATATTCACTTCTCAAAAGCAGAGGATGATCTGTGTCAATAATTTACACCGCGGGAGCCCCCTTTGAGTGACACCCCACTCAGTTACCATGGAGATCCACTTTGACACGCAATAATTCATAAGGGCTGGAAACAGTAGAAGAGCGCTTTGCAGATGAACCTGTCCACCTGCCTGCAGCCCGGCCGCCTCCGGGTGTTCAATCAACCCCGTCTGTCTCCGGATTATAACCGCAACACTTTCACATCAGTCAGAGTTCAGCTCGTTTACCGGGAGGATCACAGCCCAAAACTCTCCTTTGGATCCAATTAGGAAGAGGGAAATCTTCCTTTTCATCTCCAATAACAACCAAACACGTTTTCCTAAACGTGAATTTACCAGGAACATTTAAATCCTGGACATTTTCTCTTTATGGGAGTAAATAAGATTACTGTAGTTTACGCAAGACCGTCATGGCGTCACCGACAAGAGGCCATTTTAAAATAAACACGTTTTGCAGCAGCAGTGGTGTGCGCGCTGCCTTCTGGTGCGGCGTGATGACAAGCGTCACCCCGATGATAAATCACGGAGCGTCAGAAGACGTGAGCTTGATGTGATGATGAGTTTGAGTTATTAAACGCAGCCTGCGTGCAGGTGTGGACTGTTCCACGTCGTGCCACCGTGTTCACGTTGCGGTTAAATAGTGTTCCTCTGATTGTGCACAACAAACTCGGCCGTAGATTGAATGTATCACACACGACAGCTTTAAACCTTCTGTTTCAATCCGTTTGAGGCGGTTGTAATACCCGCTGTGACCAGCAGGTGGCGGTAAATAACCGCTCATGCAGGCAGTCCCGAGGCTGTTCCTCACCGTGGCGACAGGGGGCGCTGTGGGTCAGGAAATGGACCCGCCCCTGATCTCAGGTGTCATTTCTTTTCTTTTTAAGCACATTTGCTTTTACGAGCTGGCCTCATCCTCGCGGTTATGCTGTCTAATCTTTTATAATTCTCGTTTTTGCTAAATCTTCTGCACATCAGGACGATCAAGAAGTTTTGTGTCCGCCTCAAATCCTCGTCAGATCTCCGCAGATACCAACTTTCCTGCTGCAGTCCGCGTGCACGCTTTGATCGCCCCTTCAAAAACTCCCTTTGTAAAGTCGGCTTGTGCTAAAATTGGGCCTTTTATTGAAATTGGAGTTTGAGTGGACGACAGTGGGGGCGTGACCCCCCCCGCCGACTCATTAAAACCGCCGATGACGGAATGCGCGGCGCGAGCGGAGCGGGCCTGGCTGGGCCGCCTGCCGTGCACGGGCGGCTGCAGACGCACCTGAGGGCTGAGGGGTAAAGCAGGTGTTTGGTATTAATCTGCTGCTTCAGCCATTATCGATGACACGTGCCGATCGGTCAGGCAGCTGCGTCAGAGGGGGCAGCATCCTGGCGTCGCCACGACGACCGTCACCGAGGCAACGGGTGTGGAAACCGCCCAGTCATGGTTACGATGGCGGCTGGATGCTGATGTCATCGTCGGGATCAACGATCTGCCCGGTCAGACCCAGTCTGGCTCATCCATCCATC